>NC_054383.1:85882771-86182771 GCF_017654675.1 Xenopus laevis
GGCAGCACTCCACACACTGCACTGATTGGCTATCCCCCTCTACCTGTATTATACATTATTACATACAAGATTAAGTGGTCAGTAATCCTATATGGCTCATTTAAGAAATTACATTATATGTTTCATTTGCTAGCACTTCACCATGAATTCAGTGCTGAGCCAGTAGACAAGTTATCATGTGAGCCTGAAACAAAACACAAATAGAACCCAAAACAAGTCCAAACAAAGCCCAGTTGTTTGTTTTATGATTATTTATTAACCCTCATTATTTAACCACAAGGCCTTTCCTCCTGTTTTTGGCTGCATGTTTTATATCTTTTTGGAAGCAGAATCACAGAGAGAGCTGGAATGTGATGATCACAAGGCCGGCACGGCTCCAGACTGGGATCCAAGCTGTTGGGTTGTGTCCTAGCTCTGAGCACTCTGCCAGGAGTTTTATGTACCAGAGGAAGCAGGCTTGATTTCTGCAAGGCATATTTAGGCAACTGCATGCTGCTAATTGGCACATGTTCTCTGCTTTTAGGAAACTAAGGCTTATAACATGTGTTATTCATGTACTGTACTGCAGTAAATGCAGTACTGTTATTTTTTTGCAATATGAATGGCTTATTATTGGGCTTACTCAATTTAGACCCCAAAAACTTTTTAATTTACTTCCCCTTTAAAATGGGTTTAATTTACTATGTAATGGAAGACATTATTATTTTGATCAGCTTTCCAGTATAAAAATATTTATAGTTTTACTTTGGTTTTAGGGTTATTAATAAATGTAATTGCTATGAAAAGCTGTATCTCTCTGACCTCCCACTATTCTTTGCACTGCTGGTTCTGACTGTTTAAATTGTAGGAAAGCCAGCTGATTTAACTGACCCAGTAAGGAGCATGTAAAGCATTTTGAGAAAGGGATTTCTGACTGTATGAGCTGATTTTGCTACATTGTTCCTAGCCATACATTTGCCTGGATTTCCTGCTTATGAATTAAAGATAAGTACAGAACCTTGAAACAAGCAGAAGATAAAAAAGGATATAATCATATCCTGGCTTGTTAGTTATGTAATTCAGTGAGTGCAAAGCGAGTGCATGATTTTCAGCATGATTGCACCCACATTACGATATGTGCATTTAATGTTGTACACACTAGCAGAACAAACAGACTGAAAGAAAAAAATGATTCCTCACTGCTCATTAGGGCACCTGTCATAGGAAAATTGTTTCTCAACCAGAGGTTGGGACTGAACTCAGAGGAAGTGCTGAGTGTATAGGCACGAAACGCGTTTGTTTTTATCCACCCACTATTGAATTTATGTCACATAGTATGTCCTAATAAAGCCACACTGATATTAATACCTGCGCCTCCTGTGGATATGTCAGTCAGTGCTGGTAGCAGGTAAAGTTTTTTGTGAGATTGGAGTCTTCGTTGGAAGTTGCCGAAATCCCGCAAGAGCTGGGGCTGACGAGGAGAGGCATGTCTTGCATTACATCCGCCATTATTGCATCTCTGTATTTGCCAACCGTTTTTTTTTAAGACTGATGCCCTAGGTCCCAGTGGTGAACCAACCCAATGGTAGTGGTAGCAAAGGGAAGCTCATACTGTGTCTGTTTCAGATGTTTTTGAAATACTGCTCCCAGAATTCCCAGACAAAGGTTGTAGGTAAACATCTGGAGGGCTGCTATTTGCATGTTCTTTTTCGTACGCATTATTACTGATATACTTGCTAAATTGCCCAGTGCAGTTATAGCAACCAATTAGCTTTTTCTTTTTTATCCGTCTACTGAAAGCTAAAAGATTAAAGCATAGGTTTGATTGGTTGCAATAGGCATTGCAAGGTGAGCATTTGAGCTCCTTTTTTCTTTTTTTGGTACATTTGCATTATTATATACAGTTCTAAATAAGTTTTTTTTTTAAAAATATATATATATATATATATATATATATATATATATATATATATATATATATATATATATATATATATATATATATATATACTGGTAATGTTTACTGGCTTAAGCTAATATAAAAGGGGATTGCAAACCTGTAAAGATGGCCATAGATGTTGAGATTTTTAAAAGATCAGATCCTGATCGTGAGACCACGATCTTCTCAGAACGATCGTACGAATTTACCATCAACTAAAAAGACCAATTTACCAGGAAAACAAAGGGGAGCTGCCTGCTTGGCCCTGCAAACATAGATAGATTGCACTGGGACTGACAAAGATTTTTTGACCTGGCCAATCATTTTCCCGACAGATTTCGGCCGAAAAATTGTAAGATGTACGATCGTTCGAATACCACTAACCGCACGATAATTTAGAAGGATTGGTTGGCCTTCCCTAAAATCGGTCGTCCGGCAAGAAGAATCGTCGCGTCTATGGGGAGCTTAAGGGCTGCAAACATTAGTTTAGCGATGTACTCAAATTTACACTTCACAAGAAACCTATATCTGTACACTATGCATAGCTGAAGTGGCATTTGATTTAGTGGTTGTGTGGGTGGCAATCACCTTGTATCATCTGTCACTGAATGCTCCATAAGAGGTCACTAGGCTGCGACTGGAGCTACCTACAAATAAATACTTTCCGAATAATTAAATCATCCCTTGTGAATGTAAGTGTATGTGTGCATATAATATATCTCTATTTATGTATGTTTGTATTTATGCATGTTTATGTCATGTTTTCTCTTTCCTCAACAATATTTTTCTTATGGTGATACAATTAACAGTTACAGTTGAAAATAAAGAATGTGTGTCTCTAATAAGGGTAACTGTACTTGATAATGATCTGCACAAAATAAAATATTAAACACATGCAATGTGGTTTGATATTAATGTCTCCGTTTTGTTCCTGCTGGAAAGAGTAAAAGCATGCAAATCATCAGAGATATCATTCATGCTCTCTAGTTGTCCTATGAGGAGTGCGAAAGTAATCAGGCTGGCACTCGGACAAATCCCTGAGCTCCCTATCCAGCTGGTACAAGGCCTCAGAGGAGATTAATGCAATTTGGAGAAATCTCAGTTATTCACGATGTGACACAGGGCACAGGCTCACAGAGAGGTTCTGGAAATCTTGTATAATGAGAGGCGGCTGTATACAAATGCTGGCAGTTACTGTGTTTAGAGCACTAAAATATAATAACTTGTTATGAAAAAGCCTGTTATGTTAGTGTTACTGGATCAGCTGAAGAATACGTTACAAATCGAATAAATGCAATTAACAAGGGTGGCACTACTATCTCCTAAAGAAAATGTTAACAGCACTTATCTTGATAGACCTTTTGTTTATCTGCATTGAAGGTTCTGTGGCAGTAATATCACACATCAAGCTTCCATGTTTTAAAAGATTTGGGATTATGGCACCCTTGAGATCTTGTCCACCTGCCATTCTAAGGCCATGGGCACACAAAGTATTTTCTCGGCTGAGTAGAAACACAGAGAAAAGGGCAATCCACTCCCTCATCTGAATGTACTGCCAGGCATAGCATTAGCCTGTCAAACACATGAAGTGGATTTAAGAGTGTAAATGTGCATGCCCATCAAACAAAGCTTTTGATCACTAATACATGTTTTATGGTTTAAATAGGTTGCAATAAAGATCATTGACAAGTCTCAGCTGGACTCTGTGAATTTGGAGAAGATCTATAGAGAGGTGCAGATAATGAAGATGCTGGATCATCCCCACATTATCAAGCTTTACCAGGTATTGCCATAATCCAGTGAAAAGTATGAACATGAAGAGGTGCCCCTAAAAATTGGCACCCTTTTTGGAAAAGAAAATACACAATATTGGGTTCCATTTAATTATAATTAACTGTATGGCCAAAGGTATGTAGACACTCCTTCTAATTATTAAAACAAGTCCCAGTCATTATTGGAGCCATTACATTATACAATGACATACTTGAACATTCATTGTTTCCTACTTTATAAGAAAAGTTTGGGGAAAGCTCTTTCCTGTTTCAGTAGAATAATATCCCTGGGCACAAATCCTTACAGAATTTGATAGCAGAGGGGGAGCAGAATGACTTGACTGTCCTGCACATAACCCTAAACTTAACCAACTGATGACTGTGGGATGAACTGGAATATCCAGGCCTGCTTCCCAAAATAATTTTCTGAACCTATATGTATGGATAGAAGCAAAACACGCTAAAAGTTTTCCCGGGAGTGTAAAGCTTAAAGGCTCTGGCAGTAAAGAGAGGGACAACTTCATATTGATACCCTTGGTTTTGGAATAAGAGCCAGGTGTCCACATACTTTTGGCCATGCAGCGAAACTACAGGTTTTTGAAATATCTACTTTGTGCTAAAGAAAATAAGCCATCATTATGGAAAAAATATAACTTTGCTTTAGTGTTGTCCATTTCTAATAATAACCTCTAAACTAATGCTCACTTGCTGTATTTGAATGTATATTTAGATGACGAGCTGCTCAGATCCCAGTTACAAACCACTCTTCTTGGATTATGTTACTTTAGTGAATTATTTTTTATCACTACATGGGAAGATGTTGAATTTAAAGGGTTATTGATTATTGCCTAATTGAATTGATTTGTAAATACAGTTCATCATCTGTTACAGATAGGTCCATAAATATTTGGACAGAGACAACTTTTTCTCAAATTTGGTTCCGTACATTACCACAATGAATTTTAAATGAAACAACTCAAACGCAGTTGAACTGCAGACTTTCAGCTTTAATTCAGTGGGTTGAACAAAAAGATTGCATAAAAATGTGAGGAACTAAAGTCTTTTTTAACACCGGGCTTAAAAGTAATCGGACAGTTGACTCAAAGGCTATTTCATGGGCAATTCATTTGTTATGTCGTTATCAATGAAGCAGATGAAAGCCCTGGAGTTGATTTGAGGGGGGTGCTTGTATGTGGAAGATTTTTCTGTGAACAGACAACATGCGGGAGCTCTCCATGCAGGTGAAACAAGCCATCCTTAAGCTGCAAAAACAGAAAAAACCCATCTGAGAAATTGCTACAATATTAGGAGTGGCAAACTCTACAGTTTGGTACATCCTGAGAAAGAAAGAAAACAATGGTAAACTCAGCAATGCAAATAGACCTGGACGTCCTTGGAAGACAACAGTGATGGATAGGGTTGCCACCTTTTCCTGAAAAAAATACAGACCTTACTATATATTTATCTTTTCTCCCTATTAATAACATTGAGATCAACCATCATTTTTACCGGGCAGGCCGGTAAAATACCATCCAGGTGGCAACCCTAGTGGTGGATGATCGCAGAATCATTTCCATGGTAAAGAAAATCCCCTTCACAACAGCCAAACAAGTGAACAACACTCTCCAGGAGGTAGGCATATCAATATCTACCATAAAGAGAAGACTGCATAAAAGTAAATACAGAGGATGCACTGCAAGGCATAGCCAAGTCAGTCACCTGATCTGAACCCAATTGAGCATGCATTTCACCTGTTGAAGACTAAACTTCAGACAGAAAGGCCCACAAACAAACAGCAGCTGAAAGCCTCTGCAGTAAAGGCCTGGCAGAGCATTAAAAAGGAGGAAACCCAGAATCTGGTGATGTTCAAGACTTCAGGCTGTCATTGCCAGCAAAGAGTTTTCAACCAAGTATTAGAAATGAACATTTTATTTTTAGTTTTTTTAATTTGTCCAATTACTTTTGAGCCCCTGAAATGAAGTGATTATGTTAAAAAAGGCTTTAGTTCCTCACATTTTTATGCAATCTTTTTGTTCAACCCACTGAATTAAAACTGAAAGTCTGCAGTTCAACTGTTTTTAGAATAGATTTGTGACTGTGTAATAAAATAGGGTTAAAGACTATCTGCTTGTGGTTAAAAGCGTATTTTACATAATTTATACAATACTCATCTTTGGCAAATAGAGTAAACTTTATATGCACTGTATACAGAGGTTAACTCAGGACAAGATGATTAATACTGAGTGAAAGAATTTAGTTAGCAAGTAAAATCATATGAATAAGATCAGCCATAACGTTTAAGCAAGCATTGCATGTTTTAACAAGAGCAAAAGTTTGTAAAGGAGACATCAGCAACTGCTGTATTGTTCCCTCGCATAGCTTTGGCCTTCTAATTAGCAAAGTATTTTGTGGGCAAACCCATCAAATAACGCTATGATTCTATTGCTGATTAACTCAGTATCAAAATGACTAAATAAGCCTTGTATTCAACAGAATCACAAGTCCTTAAAGGCAGCATTAGTTTAAAAAGACAGAGGATATTTTGAATGATATTTAGAATTTCTATTTGAATTGTAATTCTAATTTTACTTTGCAGGTTATGGAAACCAAAAACATGCTGTATCTTGTGACAGAATATGCCAAAAATGGAGAGATTTTTGGTAAGCAAATTTCTAACCTGAGCCTGTCCTCTGCATGCCCAAAAAAGTGTTTACAAAGTATAATATGGGAACATTGCTTATCAAGAAATCCATCTTTAGTATGTATTATTAATACATTGTAGCTATAACCATGAATACAAGCTTGTCTAGTGGTACCTTCTTCCAGTCATAGAAAAGAAAATGGTTGAAGAAGTGTCACTAAAGCAACAATTTAAAAAAAATCAGAGAACCTTTATTTCCAAGCTTTCATTTAAAACAGCTAGCAGGTAAGATTTGTGAGACATTTTTCCTGGACTGTGACGTCTACATGTATCAAGTGGCCTAGTCCTAGAGTAGGCCACGTGATACATCTGTTTATAGTCAGAATAGAGAATAGATCTGTAGAAGTATACAGCCCTGGTTTCTATGCTGCCATCTAATGTGAATATGAATTCATTACTGAATATACATTAATTACGTATTGTCCGTCCCTAAGCTCAGGTAACTGGTCAGGGGAGCAGCTGTCCGAGAAAACACCTGTTATGACATGACCCTTAGAGGAAAACTAATAAATGTGCCCAAAGAGAAAAACTTGCATGCCCATTAATGGTTATGAGTAAGGGATCTTGTATTGAACTTGCGCTGCTTTTGAAACATAGGCACACTGCAGAAACAAACCCACTCAAGACCATTAAAGGTTTTCCAGTTTCCAAGAAATGAACAAAGCACACACCTTGTGATGATGTGAAATTGTTTAACAGATTAATAGCTTCTCATCCCAGCAGAAGCAATCTATTTCCTCTGTATGGCTCTGATCCCAGTGCTAGATCTGCCTTCAATCTCTGTGCTTCATTACTCCTTCGTTTGGCTGATCGCAGTTTTCTACTTGGAATGTAGGATGTTTGAAATCCCTGTTATCGTGCAGGCATCATGGTGCAGTCCTCCACAGGACCAGATGTGAGGAAGTCATATATTTGTGTCTTTAAAAAGCGTGTGAGAAAACTAGTTTGCGCTTTCCATGACTTCTTTATTTTATTCCACTTATTCTATCGCTATCCCCTTCTCTTATAATTTGCTTTCTGCAGCTTTGCCGTGCTATAGCAAGCATCCTGTTTTATACCCCAATGTCTGGAAAAAGTGGGTGACATGTACATATTCTTTATTACATTTCTAACTCAACTGCATGTTTGCATGCCCCCAAAAATAGGATAAGTTTGGTCGGTTACTCTGGTTAGATCACACCAAACTTGATAAGCCAAAACTAAAATCCAGCATGAACCAATTCAGGTGTCCGGTCATCAGCCAACCTGGAAAGCTAGTAACCTGATTGGTCAGGTCAGTGCATCATGAGCATACATGTGTGGCTTCTTTCACTAGAATACAACTGAACATACTGCAGGGTTATTGGTTGTATTTCAAGGCACCGATCGTGCTGATGGGATTTGCAGGGTGCTATAGATTAGAATTCTATTGCAAGTAACCATGGTAACGAACAATTCAGTAGTTCCTTGACAGGTTGATCTGTAATGTCGGAATCACATGAACAATTATTAGCACGGTAATTTCTATCTCTCTCTCTCTTAAATCAAATGTAAAAAACTGGCTGTGCAAAAATGTGGGTACCCTTGTAATTCTGCTAATTTGAATGCATGTAACTGCTCAATACTGATTACTGGCAGCACCAAATTGGTTGGAAATCTACAAAGGCATTTATGCAGAGGGAGAAGTACAATATTCTGGAATGGCCATCACAGTCCCCCGACTTGAATATCATAAAAAATCTATGGAATGATTTGAAGCAGGCTGTCCATGTTAGGCAGCCATTAAATTTAACCGAACTGGAGAGATTTTGTATGGACGAAATAACGTCAAAAATAACGCCATCCAGAATCCAGACACTCATCAAAGGCATCAACTAAGTATTGATGTAATATCTCTGTTGGGGTGCCCAAATTTATGCACCTGTCTAATTTTGTTATGATGCATATTGCATATTTTCCGTTAATCCAATAAACTTTGTCACTGCTGAAATACTATTGTTCCATAAGGCATGTTATATATTAAAAGAAAGCTCAGCCAGTGATAAACAAAACTCCAAAGAATTAAGAGGAGTTCCCAAACTTTTTCATATGACTATATAGATAGAGATATAAATATATACATAGTAGGATAGATAGATAGATCGATAGAAGCCAAACCAAAAAGGCCCACACTCACAGGTCTTATGTAGAAACAATTAGGTTTTTATTTTATTTTATTAGTGGAGACTTAAGTTTGACTACAACAGTAGCCTTCCTCAAATTGCACAAACACAAACAAATTGTGACTAATTGCAAGGGGAGCAAGAAACATTTGCATATAACCTTTGCATAATGAAAACTGGACTCACTGAAAAAACCCTGCAACATTTGCACAGTTTCATTTACCATCTACAATAAAAAAATAAACAGTACTTTTACATTCAGGAGTTAGCTGAAGATTGTCCATGGAACTATATTAGTAATGCAATTTGGTATTATACCTGAACAAAGCATAAACAGTCAGGGAAATCAAAAATGAATATAAAAAAGAACCACAAGCCACACCTATATTAGCCATGATATCAGTAATGTCAGGAGCCATTATCAAAGCAGCAGCTGTGTTGCTTTTGGGATGACACCAGTGTAAAATCAAACAAATAAGTTTGGGGTTTTAAATGAGTCCACTTGACCAATGATCAGACGCATATCTGTGCTTATTTATTTTAGACTTAAATCTTACATCACTTTTACTGCAGTGCATGTCACAACTGTCCTAATGTAGCGGAACCCAAAGGAGAGCATTGGATACTAAGGTCAGTCATCACCCTTTAGCACTTAAAAGGCACATTTAATTCAGACATGAGCAGTCAGCCTCATACTACAGTACATTTCTATGGTGTTGCATGGGATGATCACAAATCAATTTACATAAGACCACCCGCAAGTGATTTATAGTAGAATGATACTTCCCTGTAAAAATTGAATCTGATCTAATTGCTGATGGGTGAATTGTGTGATTTTCAGGAGCAGAGGCCCAAAAACAAAAGCACATCATTCCTGGACACTCTTTGACTGTCTTCAGGCCTGGTAGCACATGGCAAAGGGTAAACCATTAATCATCAATGCATTTCATGCTGTCCTACCAGGCTAATGTGACTTCTGATTGGATAATTAATTAGCAACTTATACAAAAGAACATCTGGAAACGTTTGTTCATTTTGCGTGATTCCCAAGCAATCCTTTTATTATGTGAGCCAAAGGAAAGGGACCCTGACCTTTTCCATGTTCAGGATCCTTCAGAAAAACCTTTCTGTTTGTTTCCAGCCCGATTGCGCATGATTAAAGATATCCAGGAAGCTCTAGTGACGTTGCTTTCTACCTGACTAATTCATTCCTGTTAATTGTTTTAACATTTGTTTCCTGTAGTCCCCCGCTCAGAAAGAAGGGAATCTCTGTGTTTGACCTTAAGTGATCACTGCTTCGTATTGCTTCTGGTTATTTTTTTTACCAGTTTGTTTTGCTGGTTTGTTGCATAAATAATGGGGATGAGACCTTGGATTATTGTATACTTTTTTTAAATGGAAATAAGACACGGAGATCTCAATAAGAGGTTTTAAAAATCCTGATGCTTCAAAGCTTGTAAAATAAATAAGTACAATTAAAAAACTGATTTAATCAGGTTATTGTTTTCAAACAGTTGACTATTAGATGGGTTTTTTGAAGGGCTGCGCGTGTTAAAACTGCCTGTCTGGTTTGACAAATTAGGAAAACTGGGCAGGATTACTATGATTGACACTGCGATCGGCCAATCGGCGTGTCGTAGCCCCGCACCCATCATATCTGTCCATGTCATGGCTTCACCCCCACCACATCACAGTCCGCCCTCTGCCCAGTCTCCACCGGGCTAAAAGGTGGCAACCCTATACCTCCCAGAGTGCACAAGTTATTTTTCTATAGAAATCAGGAGGAAGTTCTAGGAGGGACTGGCCATGTATGATTTACCTAAAGTTCTCACTAATAACAGTATATTGATTAATAATTTACCTCCTGGTCATTTTTATATATATATATATATATATATATATATATATATATATATATATATATATATATATATATATATATATATATATATATATATATATATATATATATATATATATATATATAATTCAGTCTTACCAGAATCTGTTGCATTTTAAATATTGCTTAGTTGGTTTCTAAAGCTTAGTTATGAAACCAACCCGTCTTTCCTTCCCTTATCTGAATTTGTTCTCTGATAAGCCAAGGGTGGGTGAAAGAGAAACTATCACAATGAAACAGTTTTTTTTTTTTTTTAATACAAACATATTGTTGGATAATTTACATGCAGACATGAATATTTCAGCGACCCTTGGAAACGGGCCTTTGGCTATGGCATATGGTGTATTTTGAATGCAATGAATCCCTGCTACTGTTTTGGGCCAAAGTAACAGTGACAAAATACAGAGATTTGAAGCAGACTGCTTCCCTTTGGGTTGGCTGCAAGGTAGCAATTATCTCTTGAATAAGTGCACAGGGAAACTATGAGAATGCCACTTTGCACTAGTATGTAGCACAGAACTGGGCCCGGCCAGCAAACTGGCCGGCTGAAGCGCCGACTTCATGCGCGAACAGACATGTGCCTGCACGAATGTACACTGGTGTGCATGCGCGAACAGACATTTGCATGCGCGAACAGACATTTGCATGCGCGAACAGACATGTGCCCGCACGAATGGACACTGGCGTGCATGCGCGAATGGACACTAGCGTGTATGCCCTAACGGACGCTGGTGCACATGAGTCAATGGTTCCGCAAGCCGACAATCTGCGGAAGAGGGGCGACCGGACGAGGGGTAGACAGGCGGCAGAGAAGACGTGCCTGGCACCCTCCAGCTTTGCGCCCTAGGCACGTGCCTACTCTGGCTTCTCCTAGTTCTGGCCCTGATGTAGCACTTTCATATATTGCCATTTTTTGTGTTTAAATGCTTGCTAGGGCTACCTATTACTGCTGCCACAAAAGTGAGTGTCACTAGAGAACTCTGCAAACAGAGAAGGATGTATTCTTTCTCTCTAAGGGCAGAGACACATGGTCAGATTCGGGGAGATAAGTCGCCAGGCGACGATTAAAGGCCTGTGGCCAGGCTTACATATCTGTGGAGATATTAATTAAGCACATTACCTAAAATATTCCAGCTGAAGGCTTTACTATAGTAATATGAAAAAGTTTGAGAACCCCTCTTAATTCTTTAGAGTTTTGTTTATCATTGGCTGAGCTTTCAAAGTAGCAACTTCCTTTTAATATATAATATGCCTTATGGAAACCATAGTATTTCAGCAGTGACATAACGTTTATTTGATTAACAGAAAATATGCATCATAACAAAATTAGATAGGTGCATACATTTGGGCACCCCAACAGAGATGTTACTGCAATACTTAGGGGCAAATTTTTCAAGGGTTGAATTGAAAAATCTGATTTTAAAATTAGATTTTCAAGCTATTTTTAGTTTACTTTGAGTATTGAATAGTCCAAAATTCTATTCGAATTTGAAAAAAATTTGAATATCAAATTTATCGTGTGCGGTCTCTTTAAAACTTCGACCATTCGCCATCTAAAACCTGCGGAATTGCTGTTTTAGCCTATGGAGGACCTCATAGAACCTATTTGGAGTCATTTGGTGGACTTTAAAAAACCTACGTTTTTTGGGGCAAATCCTTTGATTCTAATTTGCGGCAAAACTTTGATTCGAATGCAGTCTAGCCTATTCACCTTTAAGTTAAAAACTTTATATTTTAACAATTACCTTCTACATTAACCTTTTTTGCTCCTGACTTCAAAAGTGACATGTATAAGTAATGTTTATCGCCATTTAAAAAAAAAAAGCCATAATTCATTGAGGGCTTTGTTTCACCTTTGAGTCACACCTACACTTTTAGTAGGTTACAGAGAGGCTAATTCTAAGAAATCTTTCAATTGGTCTCCATTATTTTTTTTATTTTTTTTAGTTTTTGAATTATTTGCCTCCTTCTTCTGACTCCAGCTTTCAAATGTGGGTCACTGATCCCATCTTAAAAAACAAATGCTCTGTAAGGCTACACATTTATTGTTGTTGCTACTGTTTATTACTCCTCTTTCTATTCAGGTCCTCTATTCATATTCCAGTAGTGTAGTCTGCCCTTCACAGTATCCAACCCATTGATCTGTGGCCAAACAAATCCAGTATAGCTTGCCATCCACATAGTTAAGCAGCTATAGAATAGTTTAATTTCAGTATGCATGTAATCCTAATGGTGAAGTTTTAGTATGATGATAATAGCTGTTGTGTTTTTACTAGATTTTAAAGGAGAAGGAAAGGCTTGGTGCACTTGGGGTTGCCAAATGTTAGACACCCCAAGTGATTGTATTGACTTACCCGAAACCCCGGGCCGGTGCTCCTATCAGCAGAAAACTGCGCTGGCCCGGGGGTTATACCAGTGAACATTGTATAAATTAATCTAATGTTGTTGCCATTCATTGGTATTGTAGGCATTGCACTGTTGTGCTTGGATTTAATGATACAAAATACACAGACAAGTTAAGGTGAACATAAGTGATGCAAAGTATACCTTTGGGGGTGTATAAAGTACAGATATAAATGCTGGGTAAGTGCACAAAATTTGTTTTCCCGTTTCATATTCACTTTCTGGGAAAAGTACAATTTGACATGATCCATTCCCCTCTTACTGCAGTGGTATTTTCCAAGGTTTAAAAATATTGTTTTACTTGGTGTTTAAAGCCAGTCATAAGCTATAAACAGTCTTTCTCCAACTTCCTTTTGGACGGACGAATGAGGGAGTTTTGGCACAATGATTTGTTTCCTTGAAGGAACATTTTAACACTGGAGTGTGTGCTGATGATTGCTTTCTGGAAATGACAGATTTCCAGTTGAGAAGAGCGCTCCATTTTGGATGACTCCCTAGTTCTAGTGTAAATAACAAACTTGGCCATAGATTGTCCATTTGCAGGAAGAGGAGATACAGCCCACCAGCCTGTAATTAAAGAGATTCTGTCATTATTTTTATGATGTAGTTTTTATTTCTAAAATTACACTGTTTACACTTCAAATAATTCTCTCTATAAAATTTCATTCCTGAACCAGCAAGTGTATTTTTTTAGTTGTAATATTGAGTTGTAGTCAGCCATCTCAGGTCATTTTGCCTGGTCATGTGTTTTCAGAAAGAGGGAGCACTTTAGGATGGAACTGCTTCCTGGCAGGCTGTTGTTTCTCCTACTCAATGAATGTGTTGCAGTGGGACCTGGATTTTACTATTAAGTGCTGTTCTTAGATCTACCAGGCAGCTGTTATCTTTTGTTTGGGAGCTGTTATCTGGTTACCTTCCCATTGTTCTGTTGTTAGACTGATGGGGGGGGGGATGCATGGGGATTCTATCACTCCAACTTGCAGTAAAGAGTGACTGAAGTTTATCAGAGCACAAGTCACATGACTGGGAGCAGCTGGAAAACTGACAATCTGTCTAGCTCCATGTCAAATTTCAAAATTAAATATAAAAAGATCTGTTTGCTCTTTTGAGAAATGAAATTCAGTGCAGAATTCTGCTTCAGCAGCGCTATTAACTGATGAGTTCCCATGAAATTATCTCTTTAACCATGTCATGACTGCATTTCTCTGTTTGTAACCTCATTTGCCGTAAGAAGATATATGTCACGGCCGGCACCCAACACCAGAACAAGTGCTCGAATCCTGGGTCTGAGCTAAGCTTCACCAGTGGTGTGACCACCTTTGAGCTTCGGGAGGAGCCCTCAGCCTAATCGGGTGCCACCTGGTCTTACGAGAGGTTCAAGCAAGTGTTCTGGCAGGCAATGGGGCACGGCTGGTAGCTAGAGTCTTTGGGACCGAGGATCACGGTAACAGACAAGGATAAGGCAGAAGGATCGTCAGACAGGCTGGGTCGTGGCAGGCAGAAAGCAAGGGTCGTCAGGCAGGCAAAGGTCAAAACCGGGTATCAAGCAGGAAGGGTACAAGCAGAAGAGTAGTCGGATATCAGGCACTGGTCAGGATACAGAATTCGGGATGGTCAAGGTACAGGCTGGGTCAAACACGGATAATCAGATTCAAAACAGACAAAATAGCACAAGGCTTCAGAACAGAGCACCAGAAACAAGTTCTATCACGGGCAGTTTGCTGGGAGTGGAAGTGGCCTATTTATACCCTGTTTGGACGCCAAGATTTTCGCGCCAAAATCGGCGCACACACGCGTCAGGATCGACGCGTCCGCGTCAATAAAGGAAACGAGACGCGGGCGCGCGCGTCCTAAGGAGGCAAGATGGTGGAACCACGAGGCGGGCGTCCCCGCGGCCGATTTACAGCACCCCCAATCCCAGGTAAAACAGATTTCCTTACATTACCCCCCTCTCTAGGGGGGGACACCGGACCCCCAGGCTTCCCAGGAAACTTTAAATGGAACTGCTTCCTAAGACGATCAGCCTTGATGTCATCAACTGAGACCCAGGAGTTCTCCTCAGGACCGAATCCCTTCCACCTAGTGAGGTACTGGAGTTTGTTACGTACCATTCGGGAATCAAGGAACTCCTGGATCTCAAATTCAGGCTGACCGTCAACTTGCACTGGAGGGGGAACAGAAGTAAGGCGAGTATTAGCGGCAGGTTTAAGCAAAGAAACATGAAAAGAATCAGAAATCTTGAAATTAACAGGCAATTTAAGGCGAACAGACGAAGGGTTGATAACAGTAGTGATGGGGTAAGGACCAATGAAACGGGGACCCAGTTTAAGGGAAGGAACCTTTAACTTGATGTTTTTGGTAGAGAGCCACACCAAGTCTCCCACTTTATACTGGGGTGCTTCTCTACGACTTTTATCAGCAGCCCTTTTCTGAGCAGAAGTAGCAGAAGACAAAGAATCATGTACCTGGGACCAAATCATGGAAAATTGTTCGACAGAGGAATTAGCGGAAGGGACAGAAGAAACAGAATTAGAGAAGGAAAAGGCTTTTGGGTGTAACCCATTAACAATAAAAAACGGAGACTCCCCAGTGGAGGAGTGGGTAGCGTTATTGTAGGCAAATTCTGCCCAGGGTAACAGTTCTGCCCAGGAAGATTGATTTTCGGACACAAAACATCTTAAAAATTGCTCTAAAGACTGGTTCACTCTTTCGGTTTGCCCATTGGTTTGTGGGTGATAGGCGGTTGAAAAAGAAAGATCGATCCCCACTAACGAGCAAAATGCGCGCCAGAACTTAGAGATAAATTGAACACCTCTGTCTGAAACAATATTACTGGGAAAACCATGCAACTTAAATATATGTTGAATAAAAAGTTCGGACAAAGTTTTGGCAGATGGGAGGTGAGGAAGAGCAATAAAATGACCCATCTTACTGAATCTATCCACCACCACCCAAATTACTGTCTTCCCCTGGGACACAGGCAACTCCACAATAAAATCCATAGAAAGATGGGTCCATGGTCTTTCAGGAATAGGGAGGGGAATCAGTAACCCTTGGGACAAATTTCTAGAAGTCTTGGAGCGTTGGCAGACAGGACAAGAATCCACAAAAGATTTAACATCTTGTTTACAGGTCGGCCACCAAGCACTTCGAGTAAGTAATGAAATAGTTTTACTTACACCAGGATGTCCTGCCATCTTGGAATCATGAACCTCTATACTACCCTGCTGCGAGAGTCAATTAGTTCAAAGTAAGGTTTATCTGCAGGTTAGAGTTCATTGAAGAACGTATAATATCAATCCCAATTAAGGTATAGTCAGCTGGGCCAGACACAAAGCCTTAAAAGCCCTGTCGACTAAAAGCTAACCAGTTCAGATAATGTTAATGATAGTCACCGGCTAAAACATAGCTTTTAATAAATATATTAAAACCATAATACACACCACCAAAAAACTAAGTCAAAACAACAAGACTCCCTTGTAACAGTGAGGAAGTCCGGGAAAAGTGTCCCTAAAACCATATTAAAAACCAGGCTATAGGTAGAACGGTGTATAGCACAATTACAACTGTCTTAATTGACAGCGTGCTACTTGCAAGCAGTTAAAGTAATGGATGCCAGTCGCAATCCCAGAACCCTCCCTTCCAAAAGTTCCCCAGGCCAATTTTTCCTACCTAGCTACGTGGGGAGCAAGTGGGAGCTAATCGCCCACCGTCCACCTATGCCACAAGCCCTTGGGCTTGCAACTGCTTGCAAGTAGCACGCTGTCAATTAAGACAGTTGTAATTGTGCTATACACCGTTCTACCTATAGCCTGGTTTTTAATATGGTTTTAGGGACACTTTTCCCGGACTTCCTCACTGTTACAAGGGAGTCTTGTTGTTTTGACTTAGTTTTTTGGTGGTGTGTATTATGGTTTTAATATATTTATTAAAAGCTATGTTTTAGCCGGTGACTATCATTAACATTATCTGAACTGGTTAGCTTTTAGTCGACAGGGCTTTTAAGGCTTTGTGTCTGGCCCAGCTGACTATACCTTAATTGGGATTGAAATCATGAACCTCTCTTAGAACCTGTTCTCTAAGGTCTTCAGGAACAAAAAATCTCCCAACAGGAGTGTTAGAGGGAGCGTCTGTCTGAACAGGGGATAACAAAGAAGAGAGGTCAGATTCCAAAGTAGCCACAATGACTTCACCCGGAATAATTGTATAACAGTCATCAGTTTCAGAATATATTGAGTCAAAGCTTCTGGAAAGAGCATCTGCCTTGACGTTCTTTGTACCAGGCCTAAACGTCAAGGTAAAGTTAAATCTAGAAAAGAATAAAGCCCACCTTGCCTGTCTGGGATTTAGACGCTTTGCTGACTCAATATACAACAGATTTTTATGGTCAGTGTAGACCGTAACCTGGTGTTTAGCCCCTTCTAGTAGATGCCGCCATTCTTCAAAGGCCCACTTGACAGCTAACAGTTCTCTATTCCCTATGTCATAATTTGCCTCTGCAGGAAGAAATTTTCTAGAGAAAAATGCACAGGGGTGTAACTTATTAGTTATCGGGTGCCTTTGAGAGAGAATTGCCCCTGCTCCCACCTCAGAAGCATCTACCTCGACTATAAAAGGTAGTGTTGTATCAGGATGGCGGAGGATTGGGGCAGAACTAAACTCCCTTTTGAGGAACTCGAAAGCTTGGATAGCTTCCGGAGGCCACATACTGGGGTCAGCACCTTTCTTAGTAAGATTTGTGATAGGAGCCACAATAAGTGAAAAATCTTTAATGAATTGCCTATAATAGTTGGCAAAACCTAGGAACCTTTGGGTTGCACGTAAAGAATAAGGTTGGGTCCACTCCAGGACAGCCCTTACCTTGTCTGGATCCATTTCGAGACCCTTGGAAGAAATATTAAATCCCAAGAACTGTACGGAAGCAACCTCAAAAGTACACTTCTCCAATTTGGCATACAGGTTATTAGCTCTAAGCCTACGCAATACCTCACAAACATGAAGACGATGATCAGACAGATTGGCAGAGAAGATGAGGATGTCATCTAGGTAGACCACTACGTATATCCCCAGCAGGTCCCGAAAGATGTCATTGACAAACTCCTGAAACACTGCTGGGGCGTTACATAGACCAAACGGCATAACAAGGTACTCGTAGTGGCCATCCCTAGTATTAAAAGCCGTTTTCCACTCATCCCCCTCCCTGATCCGAATGAGGTTATAGGCACCCCTCAAATCAAGCTTGGAGTAGATCTTAGCATCCTTGACCTGGTCAAATAGTTCGGAGATTAATGGTAAGGGGTAGCGATTTTTTACAGTGATTTTATTAAGCCCCCTATAATCAATACAGGGGCGTAAACCTCCGTCTTTCTTACCCACAAAAAAGAACCCTGCCCCCGCAGGGGAACAAGAGGGCCTAATGAAGCCCCTGTCAAGATTTTCTTGTATATACTCTTTCATTGCCTGGGCTTCGGGCAATGAAAGAGGGTAGGTTCTACCACGTGGAGGAATTGACCCAGGAACTAAATCAATAGGGCAGTCATACTGCCGATGCGGAGGTAAGGTCTCAGCTGCTTTTTTAGAGAAAACATCAGAAAAAACAGAATATGCTGTGGGTAACCCCTCAAGAGAAGTAGTGGCTACTACAGAGGGAAAACAAACCCCACTACATCCTGTACCCCATTGAGTCACCCCCTTAGAAACCCAGTCTATCAGAGGGTTATGCCTCTGGAGCCATGGTAAACCAAGAATAAGAGGAGAGGAAGCTCCCTCAATGAGGTATAGAGCTATCGCCTCACAGTGTAGATCATTAGCACACATAGAAAGATTTGTGGTCTTTTGGGAAACCACCCCTGATCCCAAGGGTCTTTTATCGACAGCCAAAATTCTCAAAGGAGGATTGAGGGCAACCAAAGGAATTTTATTTTTAGCAGCGAATGCTGCGTCCAAGAAATTACCCTCCGCCCCAGAATCAATGAAGGCTGACAATTTAACAGTGCCCGTAGGCCAGGTTAATTTAACAGATAATAGGACCTTGGAGGCAGATTGGGGAGAGGAAACGCCTGCACCCAAATGGAGCTCCCCTTCTCCATTTAGGCTAGGGCGTTTCCCGGCCTCTTGGAACACTGATTGAGGAAGTGACCCTTCTCCGCACAATACAAACACAACCCAAGAGACCGCCTCCGTGCCTTTTCCTCAGGAGTAAGGTGAAAAATGCCCAGCTGCATAGGCTCCTCCTGAGGTTGAGACACAGAGGGGTTTGACAACTTAGCACTAAAATTATGCTTATACAAAGAAGAAGTACCCTGTTCCTCCCGATTTTCCCTCTGTCTCCTATCTACCTGGATAACCAGAGACATTAGGTCATCCAGACTGGTAGATAGGGGGTAATTGACCAGGCTGTCTTTGACAGATTTGGCTAGACCGATGCGGAACTGGCTCCTTAGAGCTGCATCGTTCCAGCCAGTCTCCACCGCCCACCTACGAAACTCTGTGCAGTAAATCTCCACCTCCCGTTTACCCTGGCGTAGTTTGCGAATAGCGGAATCGGCCGAAGAGGCGCGATCCGGGTCATCGTAAATAATGGCCATAGAGCGGAAGAAAATATCTAAAGAGAAACGGGCAGGGTCAGTGGCTGGCAATCTAAGTGCCCAGACTTGGGGGTCACCCACTAATAGGGTCATTACGAACCTGACCTTTTCCTCGTCAGAGGGAAATGAGTGGGGGAAAAAGCTGAGGTACAGCTTACAGGCCTCTTGAAAAACAAAAAACTGGGTTCTGTCCCCACCAAACTTGGCAGGAAATGCAATCTTGGGTTCCTGAGATCTGAATACAGCACCCCTATCGGACAGGGAACCCACAGAAGGAGTAGGAACAGAACTGGCTGGCTGCTGCGAGGGTTCCAGCTGGCGTGTTAGGTTATGAAACCCCTGGAGCAAATAGTTCTGCTTTTGCTCCTGCTCCTCCATGCGTTGCAGCAGAGTAGTTAGCAACAGCTCGGAAGAAGATGGAAGTGGAGCAGCGGCAGCAGCTTCGGTGTGATCGTCGTCCTCCATGGCCCGTGATAATGTCACGGCCGGCACCCAACACCAGAACAAGTGCTCGAATCCTGGGTCTGAGCTAAGCTTCACCAGTGGTGTGACCACCTTTGAGCTTCGGGAGGAGCCCTCAGCCTAATCGGGTGCCACCTGGTCTTACGAGAGGTTCAAGCAAGTGTTCTGGCAGGCAATGGGGCACGGCTGGTAGCTAGAGTCTTTGGGACCGAGGATCACGGTAACAGACAAGGATAAGGCAGAAGGATCGTCAGACAGGCTGGGTCGTGGCAGGCAGAAAGCAAGGGTCGTCAGGCAGCAAAGGTCAAAACCGGGTATCAAGCAGGAAGGGTACAAGCAGAAGAGTAGTCGGATATCAGGCACTGGTCAGGATACAGAATTCGGGATGGTCAAGGTACAGGCTGGGTCAAACACGGATAATCAGATTCAAAACAGACAAAATAGCACAAGGCTTCAGAACAGAGCACCAGAAACAAGTTCTATCACGGGCAGTTTGCTGGGAGTGGAAGTGGCCTATTTATACCCTGTTTGGACGCCAAGATTTTCGCGCCAAAATCGGCGCACACACGCGTCAGGATCGACGCGCGCGCGCGTCCGCGTCAATAAAGGAAACGTGACGCGGGCGCGCGCGTCCTAAGGAGGCAAGATGGTGGAACCACGAGGCGGGCGTCCCCGCGGCCGGCGTGGCGGGCGTCCCCGCGGCCGATTTACAGCACCCCCAATCCCAGGTAAAACAGATTTCCTTACAATATATAAACCATGAAGTCCATTTGCAGGTACAGAAAAAGTATGAAGCCAAACAGTAACTTGTCCGGTTTTAGCACAATTTTAAAAAGCATTTTTCCTTTGCTATGTGTTAATGTTTAAGAACAAGCACGTTGTGGAGAATCCTTACTGCAGTCTGTTGACTATTTTCCCAAACTTTGTCACGCCATGTGATTACCATGTGAAATTCCTAATTATTCTCACGAATACTGGTAACTATGTGCCATTAATTCGCACAACCCAGTAATTCTACAGTAGTCATCAAACACCAGCAAGGTGGCATTTTACCCTAGTATAGCAATTGTTGCATACACTAGCCCAATTGCCATAATAGTTTGGTTGCCATGGACAAGTTTGCACTATGTTATTACATAAGCTTGCATGTTTCGATAGTAGCTCTGCCACTCCAAACAAGGACCAGTATAGGGAAAATGTATTTTCAGGCAAAGTGAGAGGGCTCATTGCTTAAAGATTTGTAATATAGAAAACATTAAAAATGGAAGCCAAGTAGGCACAACAAGCATGTTGGCAAACATACAACACTAGACATAAGGTGTATGTCCTGTTTTTGTAAATAACTGGGAGACATAAGTTACTATCTCATACTGTAGAAAATATCACACGTAAATAGTAAAAAGTCACAATTTTTCAATCTCAACTTTAGTGAAGCTTTGCTGTAGCATCTTGCAGCAAGACCAGAGCTGCTTAGCTGTGTTTTGCTTTATAAGAGAAGCTTTACATTGAGTAAAAATATGAATTGAATTTGATGACTGTGTAACAGGTGGAGCATTACATTGCACTCTGCATGCGGTGGGAATTTAAGCTGGCAGGCCTTTTGCTGAGCAGCGATTCACCAGAAACTCCGTACCCAATCAACACGAATTGTTCTTGGAAATTTTCAGTGTTCCTATTTGAAGTGACGCATATACATTGGCAGGACTAATACCCTAGAGTGTTAAAAAATAACCTGATGTGCTAGGAGGCAGCCTGCTTTGCTTAGGATAATCTCTCCTAGGAGCAGAGTGTTATTTTCACAGTGAGAAACAGAATGGGAGTGCTGAGCTGCTCCTCTGTATTATGCTGTCGCTGCCTGTAAGGAATTTTTTATACTCTGACAGCTTTACACCTTGCCTTTTTCCCTGTATTTTTAAACAAACTGCATTTCTCAGAGCACATGTGATGAAAGATCAGATGCAGTGACCCCTGCTAACATATCACTATCCAGAATCCTTTGTGCCAGAGAGCACTCTGAATGGTCAGAGATGCTCTTATTATTTTATTTATTTACTTTTGTCAACACACTTGTTAGGCCATGCTTGAAGTATATATAGCTTGATCTAATTAAATTACATGGATGGCCGGTGCTGTGTCCTCGCCCCATTCCCCTTTGTCTGTCAGTCCAATTAGTATCTAAATAAACACCTTTCTGGAAACGATTTTACAGAATATCAATATCAATCATATACTTGTGAAATGGGACCACATTTTACCAGAAACCAGACACTGCTGGTTGCATATAAATAAGATAGAAAGGCTTTTAAGTACTAGCAAACTGTTGCATTTAGCACTGGCTACTGGCTGCATGACTACACAAGAACTTAATTTTCCTTTGATGAGATGAAGCTGTACAGAAAACCCGCTGCATATGTGTAAACAATGTTCATTTATGTAGATGCACAGATACTCATTCATTTTAGATTTGCATAAAAAGCATCTATTTAAACTGATTATTGGGCCTTTAATAGTGAAGTGACAGCAGACCAATTTTTTATCTGCATCTAACCTCCTCACAAACTTTATTTTTAGGCTTGTGTAATAAAATTATAGGAGGTTTTACTGCCTCCAGAATGCCACATTATTGGATAGAATGCAGTATCTGTGTGGTTATGCAACAATCAGATGATATGTTATTTCACAGCAGTATTTGAGGTGGAACTTAAACATCTTTGTTCAGAGGAAAAAAGGGAATCACGCTTAAGCTAGCCCCATATCCAAACCACATTTAACAGACTAGAGAGTAAGTCCAGTAACTCTGTGTTCTTGGCATCTGGAAATACAGCCGGGCTGAGGTCATTCTTGATGAAAGCCCTTAACCAGTACAAGTTGAGTGAAGAATGAATGTACTAATGCAGAGAAATGTAATCACATTAGAGCCAAGAAGAAATTATGAAAAGGCCAGTGCTAGACAGAAGTAGAACTACTGTATACTTTACTGACTTGTGTCTGCGTGAATGTGTAGTTTTATTTATCTGAACGTGCACATGGATTACCTGACACATCCCTGAGATAATGATAATGATCTCAATTGAAAGTTCTTGCTGTTTCCCATAAGTACAACCATGAATTGCAGGGACAACATTTCCAATGTGAACTGGTGACATGCATATAAAGCCAGATTACAGTGACTGAACACCAATGATTAGTTCATATTACTCCTATCATGGTGAAATTGAATCGTAACAAGAATGGCATAAAGGTGTGAATATATCCTAAAAGCTTGTTTATTGTAATTGGCACCTGAAACCATAAACTGCTGCCCAATATATTGAAGTCCTTTTTGTAGAGCATACCACTCAAGTAATTATAGGTCTAGAAACTCTCTTGAAAATGCCAGTAGCTAGATCTTCTGTTCCACAGCCATGGGCTGTCTGCTTGATCCAGCCCAACTCTGTCTGACTTGCAAGCATCAGCTTCCAAACCAAACTGGCAGACCAAATAACTAGTTGTTTGAACTTGGATGTTTGGATGTTCTCCCTGTGTATGTGTGGGTTTCCTCTGGTTTTCTCCCACACTTCAAATATATGCAGGTAGATTAATTGGCTTCTGATAAAGTTGTCCATTACGTATATGTTACTGGATCTTTTAGCGCTATTTAATTAAAGAATAATAGTTTTGTTTTTTTGCTTTCCCAAGACAGTCATTATTAAAGGAGCTCTCAAGTATAAGTGTCTTTATTATTCAATGGGATGTCTTAATGATTTATTTCTAATTTGGTCCCTCTCAACTTTAGCATAATAAAAATAAATGTGAATTAGCCTTCTGCTGTTCAGTTCAACTTACTGGTCTCTACAGTATGGAGTAATGTACAATTTATTCTCTTTCCCCAGTCCTCTCCAATGTAAGAATGTCCTGTGTTTGGTTGGAAGGGGTCTGCGCCTCTCCCAATGTGCATAAATAGAAAAGATACCAAACAACAAAAGCCAGTGACTGAATAAACTCTACAGTATGGAGACATTATATGGTCTTCTGTCACTTGTAATCTAGTATTGTGTATGGAGAATATATATCTGGGCAATGCTCTTAGAAGTCATGACTCACTGATTTGCAAGTCTAATTGATAGCAAATGCTTTCCTTTTCAATGTGCTTCAAATAGACATTTTACAAGTGCATAAGGCTAATATAAATTTACTTAATAATGAAACGGCTAATGATGTTGACGCTTTTGGTGGTGGAGTTTTCAGGACAGTCATGAGCAGATAGAGGCTCATTTTCTCTTGAACATATTCAAGTCGATTAAATGTAACTCAAAATGTGACAAATGACCTTTGTCTGTACACGATTCCCTCCGTTGATCTTTGTCTATCTTCACAGTGGTAGTATCCACTTAGCTTTTTCTACCTTATTAGACTGATCTCCTTAACTTGGCTTTAGATCATGAGTCAATGATAGGACTATCTTAGAAGAAGCATAGATATATAATACAGATGAGCCTAATTTTGGCTTGGAGCATGGGTCTGTAAGGCGTACATGTCTACCTTTAATACTAATGGTCTACATTGTGGTTTTAACTTGAATCTATTAGACAGAAGGGCCCACTTTGGGATCTGGATATAGGCCTATATGACAGTTAAATAAGTTGTAAGCTTGATTCCGCAGAATCATTATTTTGTAAATTGTCTTTTTTCATGAGCAAAAGGGCAAATGCTAAATTCTTGATTAAATAATTGGCAGTTGTAAACAATTTTTGCTAGTAGTGTTGCAAAGTTAGATCAAGTTCTAAAGTACAATTTGAGCTGTTGACTCAAAACTGATTATTGCTCACAAACTACTTCATTCAATCACTCTTCTGTTTACTTCCCATTTAGATTTTTAGGCCAGGGGCACACTGTGAGCTTTCTCCATTGGTGTACACCATTAAAGAAATCACAACTTGTTATCTTCCACCCCATTTCTACAGATGCGCTGGCAAGTATAGCTTCAGCCTGCCAGAACACATGGGGGGGGGGGCTTGAGAAATTAAGGTTGTCTATTATAGTACATCACAATCTGATTTCTTTCAGTCTAAAGGTGGCCATACACAGGGAGATCCACTTGTTTAGTGATGTAGCCAAACAAGCTGATCTCTCGCCAATATGCCCCTATTGAGCTAGGCGATATTGTGCTGATCTTATACGGGATGTCAGATCGCAGATGCCCATCAACGAACAGATCTGATGGGGGTTTTTTTACCCTGCCCGATCGACATCTGTCCGACTTTCGGACAGTTATCGATCGGGGACGCCCATCAGATGGCCTTACACATGGGCCAATAAGCTGCTGACCCTTAACACAATGAAGTAACAATATCTATGGCATGAGCATGAATGTGCTACTCCACATCACTTAAGTCTGGGCACCCCTAATTTTACATTCTTTAAAACATAATTCTGTGCCAAAATATTGGAGTTCTGCATGGGCATAATTCTATGCCAATACTTGGAAACAAGATTTACGTAATATTTGTGTACCTAAAGCCAGGAAATCAAGGGATAATTTATCAACTCTGGGCAAATTTGCAACTGGGTAGTAAACCATATAAACCGACCAAGATATTGCTTTCTCCATTTCCTGCTTAGGCAAGTGACCTGTCCTAGAAAAACTGCAGGAAATTACAAGTGCTTGGTCAAATTGCTTTTGTAATGTGTGAAAAAAAAAAAACCCAAAACAAAATGCAGCATGGTATAATCTTATGTAAAAACAGGTGGAGATTGGGCATGCAGATATTGTAATATACTCAAAGGACTTGGGTCCAATTTATCTCCATATCTAATATTAGTTTGGTTTTATCACCTCAGTGGCTAGAGGTTACTTCACTGATCATTCTTAGGGCTAGGTTTTACTCAACACTTCATGTAACAAATTAAAAGCCTCCTTTTAGTCCCTCACTGCTTTCTCATGTACTTGGAGGAAGAGAGGAGTTACAGGGAAGGATTTTTATTTTCAATGGAATTCTCAGCAGAGTTCAGCTCTTAGTGTTGATAGAAAAAGAGACAAGCTGGAAAGGAGTTTCTGGAAGGAATTTTCTATTAAAAGGCGTGGGAATTTTTTCCTTGTCTGAGAGCTGTTAGAAAAATAGCACTGTAATGCAGCCCCATTAATCAAAATCAGGGTTTGCCTAATTGCTTTAAAGCATTGTCCATATACAGTAGAACTCCCATTTTACGTTTTTTAAGGGGACCAGTAGGTTTGCCACCCGGTCGGTATTTTACCGGACTAGTCGGTAAAATACCAGCCAGTATTACAAATTTACTGGCAATGTAGCTGTCGGTAATTTGTAATACCTTTAACAAAAGCCCTTGGCCCTCCAGCAGAAACTTACCTCTCCTTAGTCTTCTGCCCCTCTCGCAATGGGCCCGCCCCTTTTGCATCATGCCGTACATGGCCACGCCCCCTTTTTTACACCACAGCCCACCTATATACATGTGGCTCCGCCCCTTTTTACATCACAGCGTTACCGCCCCATCACTGGTCAGTAAATTCTTTTTAAAAAAGGCAACCCTAGGGACCAGGGAAAATGTAAAATCAGGGCAATGCGTTAAAAGTACATTTTTCTTCAAGTACTGAAAGGATATAAGCACAGGAGTCTGTTTTACTTTGAGATACAATATTTACTGTGTTAATAACAAAGGTTAAACATTGCAGTGTTTGGGGGTCATGTGCAAGGCCTCTCTGTCAGTCACATACGCACATACGTGATAGGTGCAGGACTGTATAAGGGGCAGACTCATTGGAATTGACCGTTTATAGAAAGAACCATGGCAAAATATACATCTGGTTAGTATTTCAAACCTCTATTTCACAAATAATAACATTCATTGAGGAAACAAATCCAAAAAAATTTTGGGTACATCAGGACAACATTTTGATGTCAATTCCGGGAAAACATTACTTAAAATCAGGGAAATGCACCCATTGAAATGCATTATAAATTGGTGGGAGCACAAATAAAAAATGTAAAATGCGGGAAAACTTTAAAGGTACTTAAAATCAAGGTTTCACTGTAACTGCCTGTTCTACATAAACTGGGTTAAAGGAAAACTATACCCCCCAAACAATGTAGGTCTCTATAAAAACATATTGCATAAAACAGCTCATATGTAAAACCCTGCTTCATGTAAATAAACCATTATCATAATAATATACTTTTCTAGTAGTATGTGCCATTGGGTAATCATAAATAGTAAATTGCCATTTTAAAAAATAAGGGCCGCCCCCTGGGATCGTAGGATTCACTGTACTGTATGTTAGGTCACATGAGCCAATTAACAGACAGAGTTGTGTCTTTTGCTTCCTCACTTCTTCCTGTTACAGTTAGAGCTGCAGTATTTCTGGTCAGGTGATCTCTGAGGCAGCACAGAGACCATCACGAAATGGTGGCTCAAGGCAAGAGATGTAAAAGGGCAATATTTACTTAAATATATATTCCAGTTTGGTAAGATTTTTTAATATGCCACTTAATATGATATAAACTATCTGTTGCTTAAGTGTTCATTTTGGGAGTATAGTTTTCCTTTAATGGGCAGTATTGGACTGATTTTTTTAACAATCTGTTTGGTTTGATGGTCAACAGGCTACAATAATCAGCAGTAAAGACACCAAAAAAGTATTGCCTTTTGCTTTTTACTTGGTTTGATTTTTGATGAAACTTTAAAGTGGACATTACTGTTAATATGTACAAAGTGGTATTCAAAGACAATATCAGGGGAATGTAATAAAAATCGCTAACGGAAAAACTATTCGCAATGCGAAAAGTTATGCCTTTGCGCGAACAAATTTTGCTTTGTGCGAATTTAATATAGCTTTTGCGAGCCCGGAAACTGTTTAGCGACCACTTCCGACAGTGGAAGACCGTTTGCGAATTTTGTAGTTTGCGCCAATGCGCAGTCAATGTAATAAAACTTCTTTCTGAAAAAGTCGTTATGTTTGCTCCAAAAGATTACACCTTCAAGCACTTCTTATGAGTGCGCAATTAAAATTCGCAATGCGCAATTAAAATTCGCAATGCAATAACAGTTTAAGGAACAATATTACATTGCGAGATGTGGATTTTTAGTCTTATTGGTGCGAATTGTTTTGCTCTTTGCGACTTTTATTACATTCCCCTGTATCTTTTTATTGTGAGTGAGGAGGTTGAATTATTTATACATTCAGTAACATACACACAGATATTTATTCTAGCCCTGGTCAGTTTATGTTGCAACATAAATGTTTGTGTTCTGCTGCAGAATATGAGCAGACTATGCTTTCCAATGTCTTATATAGATGTTCATCTAAATCTGTTTCCTGACTTACTGGAGCTTTGCTCCTTAATAGTGTCCCATACAGGGATAAGTACTTAAAGAGGCAGTATGCCTCGTTTTCAACATTAGTTCAATAAATATGGCTTCTGCTGAACATACTTTTTGCCTGTTCTCTTAATTAAGAAATCTATACACTAAACATGACAAATCAGAAGTTCACAGAGTTTATTTAGCCCATGCCCTATTCATTGAACTAATGTTACAAAGGGGGTATACTTTAAATCATAAGCATGCTTCATTACTTGGTAGGGGATAACAGAATAGAGCCCCTAACTTAAAAAAGCAAACCAGTAAAAACATTTTCTGCTGAAAGTTCACCTTTTTGTTTATTGCACCTAGACATCTTTGCAGGTACTTTATTTCAAAAGTCAAAACCAGCAAGGCTGGTAATAAAAAAAAAAAAAAAAAAAAAAAAAAAAAAAAAAAAGGAAAGACAGATACAGCTGTACTACGGTACTTTCAATATGTTATATTTATAAATTAGACCTATGCTGCTAATAAATTAGGGATGCACCTAATCCACTATTTTGGATTCGGCCGTACCCCAAATCCTTTACGAAAGATTTGGCCGAATACCAAATCCTGATTTGCATATGCAAATTAGGGATGGGAAGGGGAAAACATTATTTATTTCCTTGTTTTGTGACAAAAAGTCACGCAACTTTCCTAATTTTTAGGAGTCGGATTAGGTTCGCCCGGGCAGAAGGATTCGGCCGAATCTGAATCCTGCTGAAAAAGGCCGAATCCTGGATTCGATGCATCCCTATAATAAATATCAAGAAATTGCTTAGAAATACAATTTTTTTTTCATATTTAATTTGCAGATTTGGGCCCTATGTCTCCACTTAAATTCCAAACTGGATAATTGCAGGATAAGAAATAAAGGCCAGTGGCAAACAATCTAATACAATCAAATATTTCTGCCCACGTAAGCAAGGGGGTGAGCTGCATTTCATTGATAACAGCAAACACTTTTGCAAGATTTGTGGTTCTCCTATGGCAGATACTGTGCTGGTTAAATCCTGTTTGCCACTCCTAATCCTGCTGTTCTTCTCTACTGATCAGTATCCTCCTTTTCCCCCCCTCTGCGTCTTTTATATAATATGGAGGCTGATGTGATTATGCAACAAGATGTTTTCCAGTACACTGGGAACGGCTCTGGGCTTTGGAAACTTTCCAGGAAAATGGAATAAGCTGCAAACTACTGGACATACAATAGATGAGTCGAAATGCAGTGATGTTGTTACCATGGCTACCGATGGCTACCAATTAGAAGAGGATGCCTTAACCTTTGGCACTCAACTAGCGCTGTAGCCGGCAGCCTATGCCACAAATAAAGAGTCTAAATATCAGGCTCCGGTTTATGATGTGACATGGGAAATATAGACAACTATAATCTCTTGCAGGGATAGCTTACAATGCGGGGGTCCATTTAACCATTAGTATACACCTTTGTCCTTGGATTGTCCTGGTTAGTTACTTTTTCCACAGTTCTGTAGTTTGCCAAAATACAGTACTGTCATTATATTACAGAGATCCATAAAACTGGAGAGCATTGCTGCGCTTGTCACATTCCTGAGGAGTGGTTGTTTCCATTCATGCACCTGCCAGTCTATAAAGACACTCTTCCCCCTCCAGATATTTTTAAACTGCATCCCATAACTTCTCTAGGGTAGTACATAGGATTTGGCTTCTACCAGTCTTTCATATGGCATATCAACCTGCACTTTTTTTTATTTATTTATTTTTAATTTTACCTTACTATCTGATCTACAATGTTCTGTGCAGAGACTGGGGAGAGATTGCTGATTGTCTCTTGTACAGGTATGGGATTCGTTATCTGGAAACCTGTTATCCAGAAAACTCTGAATTACAGGAAGGCTGTCTCCCATAGACTCAATTGTACCCAAATAATATACATTTTTTAAAATTATTTTGTTTTTCTCTGTAATAATAGTACAGTACCTTGCACTTGATCCAAACTATTGTATCATTAATCTTTATTGGAGAGCAAACCCCAGGTCCCAAGGAACTATCCTATTTCATATAAATCTTGGAGCCACACAAAGTCTGTTTTGCCCCATACCCAATTATAGTAATAAAAATGCTATTTGATTTGAATAAGAATAATGTTCCATTAATGTGCTTACATTCCCACTTGCCTTGGCAGTGATTTTAGTCTATTTAAACTATCAGCTAAGGGAACATTTAGATAACTTCTTAGTTTTTGTGTAGTATTTGGAGTCCAAAATGAAACCTGCTAACCTTAGGGTTTCCACCCATCCAGTAAAATGAATGCTTGATGCCAATGTTATCAATTATTCAAAAATATAGAAAGGCTGGTATTTTTTCTAGAAAGGGTGGCAACTAGGGTTGCCACCAGGCCGGTATTTTACTGGCCTGGCCGGTAAAAATTATGGCTGATCCAAATGTTATTAATAGGGAAAAAGATAAATATATAGGAAGGCCGGTATTTTTTTCCAAAAAAGTTGGCAACCCTAGCTATCCCATGTAATTTATTTTCAGGCCTGTGTCTGTTTTTGTCCCATCCGGACATTCTTTCCAGGTCCTTGTCCTTTTGATTGTAGAAAATGTAATAGGCCCAATCTCTTACCGTTTGTTGTCTGCGAAGAACGTTACCAAACAGAAAGATAGAAATCTGCTGCAAACAACCTTGGGAGAATGGTTTCAGATGGAACTGTGTCACATCCCCTGAAAAGTAGTTTCATGTATTTAACTTGAAATAAATCTGCATGAATATATTCAGCATTTAAATATTTCAACAGGAGTTCACAAAGGGATGTATGCAGTCTCTACAAGTATAGAGATGAAATAGCAATGCCATTGTGAAATCCTTATTGATGTGGCAAACGGGACTGAGTGACGAATGTTTATGAATTAGTCTCTCTCTCTCTGTGTCTCAGAAAGGCTAGGTTCATTGCTGCTTCATATCTCTGGATTTCTAGTAACATTCCTTAGTCTTTTGTTTTCCTTTCTGACTAAACGTGGGTCTAGCATGTATTATCTGCATTCCCCCACACAGAAAGGATGGGGACAGTCTAATATTTTAATTATGCAATAGATAGGATAATATTTAGTATAATGTTACTAAAACTTGTAGTACAAGTATCACCTCTATTATGCAGAAACTGTTTTATAAGAAGTTTTAAAATATATGAAAAGTAGCATTTCACCTAGTGTCCCGTGTAAACAAATAGTTCTGTTTTGTTAGACATGTTTTGCCTCTGTAATAAAAAGAATATTTCTTGTACATGATGTTTTTTTTTTTTTTCATGTGTCAGGGCTATAGTACATGCTAGTTGTTTTCCTTATTTTCAGAGAAGCAAGTCTGACTATTAGCGCAGGGAGTTCTATGCTCAGGCTGAAAAGCACCTCTTATAAAGATGTCACGTGGAAATATGCTGCCAGAGAGTACACCCTGTGTGCCATCAACCTAAATGATTTTAGAAGCCTTTTATGGAACACCCCAGAAAATAGATCTCAATTCCTGTACTATAGTGCAAATAATCTTTTGTAAAGACCATACAAAGGTGGGGTTGCCACCTGTTCGGTTTTGAATCGTACATCCCAGTAGTCTGGTTCAAAATTTTGTCTGATTGAGAAACCTGGAATAGCAATTGATGCAATAACCCAGCATCCTAACCCCACCCAACATCATTGTGCCTGCCCCAATGTCATCATGCCCACACCCAGCATCACTACCCCACCCCAATGTCTTCAGCCACGCCCCCTTTGGATTTAGCCACTGGAAAAGGTGGCAATCCTAAATTAGTGTTTTGAAGACATGGACAAGCTATCTGTGTACAATTTATTTTAGGGTGGTGGCACACCGGGAGATGCAGTTGCATGCAATAAATTTTCGTGACTGCGTGTGACCATTCTTCCCGCTGGCAAGAATGCGAATTGATGGCGGGATGGCATAAGCATTGCTTCACTTTTCCCAAGTTTCTTTGTGCGGCAACTTCGGGAAAACGGTAGCGACTTATACCATGCCATCCTGCAGGAAATTTGCATTTCGGGGAGATTAGATGCAAGCAGTAGCAAAGATTTATAACAGGCAACTAAATCCCCCCTCCAAGCTGCATGAAAGTCCTTGGTATTGACACATAAGGGGAGTATGTACTAAAGGTTGCATGTAAATGTAACTAAGTCCAATTGTCAGGCATATTTTCACTATGGCTTTCCATATCTACTTAAAAATTGTAAGTATGCTATTATAATCCTAATGTGCCATCATTTTTGCTGTCAGAAATTCTATGAAATTTCAATTAAGGTGAAACTTCACCTGGTGAAAGGAGGTGAATGTTTGCCTATGTGTTTGCCAATGCAAACTAAATACTCCATTAGTCTTTTCAGTCAATTGGTGATATTATGGCAAAATTAAAAAATTTTTCCCCCCAAAAACGTAAATTTTAACTTTAGACCTGTGGTAAATATACCTTAATGTAGCAGAAACCAGCTCATTCTTTGAAGAAAAAGCGACACATCGTTCCGTTTCTGTCTCATATAACCTTCAGCCATCACAAACTACATTCTGATGGTTTATAATTGCCCACAAGAAGCCAGGAGTAGGCATGGCTTTAATGGTTTAGTGAGCAACCTCAAACAATACTTGTGGTGTAGGCAGACACTAGTGTTCAGTAATGGAATACTTCAGCCATAGCATTTGGAACAGCATCCCCAACAGATTGCTTGGAGATTGTATAACGAATGAGCATAAACATGTTTTAAAAATGTGATATTCTTCTGTAATTCAGCAGGAAAATGTGTGTGTAGTAAATGCAGTTCAGCGTGCATTTCCATTACTACATTATACATTCAAAACTTTGCATCACAGAATTCACATGTAATTTCAACCCTCTGGAAAAAGTCCCAAATGACATAGGATATGCTAATTTTGCTTGGCATTCTCCTACTTGTTTATTAACCCAATTTGTCATGCAGATTCCCAAGCAGAGTAAGCACTGCCAGGAAATCAAGGGCAATTTTCTGTGTAGTTTTCTAGGTGGGACCCTTCATGCCAACACATACTATATGTCTGTGTAGATAATGGTGCAACGGAATAAATGATTGAGAATTTTTACATGGGAGTGCCGGTTTTCTTGAATTGAAGTTTATATATATTTTAACCGGCTATATAGGCCGCAATAGAGTTTGCCTTGGAGTGCGGATACTCACTGGACTGTGATTGATATATATACATCATTTTGGAATACTGCACCCAGGCAGCTGTTTTTGAATGCATGAGTGCTCCAGTCTCTTTGGAGCACTGTGATGTGTGAAAAATAAAATCACTTGATTTGCTAAGGGAAGTGCTGGCCTGGGAATGCTTTATTCCAAATTGAGAGTATATTAATATATATATATATTTTTGATTATATGTATATATTGATTATATGTGTGTGTGTGTGTATATATATATATATATATATATATATATATATATATATATAATATAATCAGGAAGCCGGCACAGCACGTCAAAAAGTCATCGCTGCCTGGGTGCAATATGCCCAAAAATAAAGTAGAGAAGTGAAGAAGCTCGCACTCACAGGACTTATCAAAATCAAAAATGGTGTTTATTTCAATATAAGTAACTAACATTTCGGCTTGCACTCAAGCCTTTCTCAAAGAGAAAGGCTTGAGTGCAAGCCGAAACGTTAGTTACTTATAGTCCTGTGAGTGCGAGCTTCTTCACTTCTCTACTTTATTTTTGGGCATATTGCACCCAGGCAGCGATGACTTTTTGACGTGCTGTGCCGGCTTCCTGATTATATTATATTATAATATATATATATATATATATATATATATATATATATATATATATATATATATATATATATATATATATATATACACACACACACGCACACACACATATAATCAATATATACATATAATCAAAAATATATATATATATATATTAATATACTCTCAATTTGGAATAAAGCATTCCCAGGCCAGCTATATATATACTATATATATATATATAGTGAATAAAGTACCCCCTCTTGTAAAATATAAGGATATTATAAGTTACCGAGGAGTTTCATGACCAGGTCATGGAACTCCGAGGTAACTTATAATATCCTCATATTTTGCAACTGGGGGTACTTTATTTATTATAATACATAAGTTTTAGGGAGTCATGTGACAGAAATGACATCAGAACTCACCGTTTATAACTGATGACATTTTGTATAATTTACAAGATATTCATGGCTTTTGTGTATTATATATAGATATAGATATATATAATGATTATATGTATATATAATGTATATTTATAATGTGTACATATATTTACACAAGTGTTCATTTATAGAAGGTATATATTAGTAACATGTTTTACTATATAAGGCTTGTGTTAGTTTTTCTTTTTCAGCTTCAGAATGTAATCTCTTCTATGACTTAAAAGGTTCACAGTCCCACCTCCCCCTATTGCTAAATTCCCCTGCCGGACGAAGAATAAGTATCACAGACAGATGCCAAGAGCCTGCCTGCGTCATCCACAGCACTTTGTAAATATTCTGTTCATAGGGCTGCTAACAAGCAATCATTTATCACCTCCCAGTTGAAGTGTAACATGAGACCCATCCTAGCTAAAGAGGTCACCATTCTAAACCTTTGAGTGGAGGGGAGACAAGGAGAACGTTGCTCTGCAATGCAAAAGAGTTCTAGCAACAGATCAGTTTAGGATACTTCAATATAATGTATGGTCTAGGGACCTCTGGTTTGACTTGTGGCTTTTAAAATACATTTTTTTTGCAAAAAAAATGTTCAGTAGACACAACAACATTATACTGTTAGTGCAAGACACTGCCTCTGTGGCAGCCAACAAAAAAATGCCACGTTATCTTTCATAAGTATATCCTAATTTAGGGAAGGAATCATGGGAGACTGCAACTTGGTGCGTTTATGGAAAATAAATAAAAACAGAGTATTCAAGGACATTTCTGGACAGTATTCAGGACAGGTATATTGATTAGTACAAACACTGAGTTGCTCAACATGTACAGCAACAGACTTAAAGGTCTGCTAATTGTGCAATAATACATTTTTACCATGTAATAGAAATTCACTGGCATTGCTAGCTAGATCAGTTAGGAATGGACATGATTTTTAAGGGTTGTCCTGGTATTTTTGGCTATTTATTTTTGCAACCCTTGCAGAATCAAAAGACTCCTGTCTCACATCTATGTGTCCGTGGCCAAAAGCCCTACATGTCTGCCTCTACTGATGCAAAGGAAGTTATTAGGAATATGGCATTGTTGTAGAGGACAGAATCTACAAGAATGCATAATGTAGGTTTCTGATCTGGCCATCTGACTCTGCAACTTAAAAATTGGCCCTGTGGGTACTTTTGCCTGAAGGCTGTTCTCGAATAATTCTTAAATACTTATTTGACTCTTGATATTTCATTTATAAAAAAACATGCAATGGCCTTTTAAAACGCTAGCCTAGTAAATAAGCTTTTCAGTGTGTTTGAAAAATTGATCTGCATCACCTTAAAATACAGTACAAGGACTAGTTTTATATATTAATTTACTAGACCCCCCTACCAAATTAAGTTATGGTCCACAGGCTCATCTTTGATACCTTTAACCAAAAACATATTTAATGTTGTGCGCACACAAACTGGAGTGTATGGACAAATGTTCTAAACACACGAGTTGCATACATTTTTTATCTGACAGATGGGTACAGTAAATGGATATTTTGACATGGACACTGGCACTTAAAGGGGACCTGTCACCAAAAAAAAAAAAATATTCCAAATCCTATTTTATCATGTTAGTCAATCAAAATGAACTTTAATTACACTATATAAATAATTTGAATTGTGTTTCCATCAGTCTGGGAATATTAATTATAGCAAGCAGGCAGGAGCCATTTTGTGGACACTGTTATTAAGGCAAGCCTTGCATCATCTCAGAATCTTTTTTGTGCACCAGAATGGGGGGCCTGATGTCTATTCCCATGCACTGGTTACACAATTAAATGTTTAAGAAAACTGGTGGAATGTGGGGAGAGCGGTGACATCTAGGAAGTGCTGAATGGAAAGTGAAAGTAATTGCCTGCCTAGGCATAGAGGAGGGGCAGGCAATATTTGATTGACAGCTGAGATGTTTAAATGAGTTTACAACAGCTATGAATGCTTTAATAAAAAAAAGAATTTGGATTTCATGTTTAATTTAAAAAGGACTTTGATTATACAACTTTTAATGTCTGGTGACAAGTCCACTTAAAAAACAAACAAACACCATTTAGCACCATGGTTATGAAGACACTATATATTCATGTAAGCAGCCATAGATTCTACAGTAGGCGTATATGCTATAGAGAAGTGCTGACCATCTACAACCATAGGGGTTCCATACAGTTCTGTAGGACATTTTAGCAAGGCCAGCCTACTCACGTGCTCAGTCACCTTCTTCAAATAGCACAGTGATTTTTATATAATCCTAGCTGCACAACATGTGCCGTGTTAAATAATTGGCCTCTTCATGGAAAATTCTGCTCAGTACTGCTATGGGGCTGACAATGACACCAAGTCATACAGGTGCATTAAGCACAAATTATTTCTAAACTGACGTGGTTGCCTGTATCATTCACCCAGGCCATTAGGAATAGCTCAGAGGAGGTTTGAAGGGCACTATTCTTCAATAGGGCTTCTTCTGTTTGAAAATGATTGTAATTAAATATGCTGTTGAAAGCTGCACTTTGTCCCAGTTCCACTAAAACATGCATTTCATTATTTTAAATGTGCATATTGTCTCTTTTCTTCCAGCATTTTTCTTACCCTTTTGATATTGCAATTCTTTCCTGTCATAATGTTATGGCATGTATCATAAGGTTTGCTGATTAGAGGTCTTATTTAGAAACAATCATTTGATAAAAAGACCACCTTACATATATTATGATCTCAAGTTTTTTTTTTCTAATTGTATGTACTTGATTTCATTGCTATCTTTAAAAAAAAATACATATATAAAAACATACAGCGGTTTATCTTTTAGTAGCTCTTTGGCAAGCTGTTTGAGAGTGCAGGGTTTCCTATAACATTGAGTCTAACTGGCTTTCTTCAAAAATCTCTATTGTATTTGCTAAAAGCTCTAGATTATACAGCCGCCTGCAATTTTCTTGCTGGGGAAGCAACATTACATTATGACCGTTCCAATTTAGAAGAAAGAACAACTTTTTTTTTCTCCAGGTTATTCCATTTTTTCAGATACTGCTTTAGCCTGAGTATATGTATATAGAGGCACCCCTTTTAAGCCAGGCTTGTGTGCTCACATGCAACTCCCACATGCATTAACACTTTTTTTATTATGTTGTTTAGCAGGGCAGACACTTACACTTAGAAACCATGGCCAAACTCCCCCATACCTGATTTTACCTTATTTATTATTAAAAATGCTTGATTTAATCAGTTCGGGTAAAAACTCTATATAAAATCGAGAGAAACCCGAAATTGTACAATTTTTCCGGAGTTTTTTCCCTGAACTGCTCGGTTTTTTTTTTCGTGCTTTTTCCCCCGAGAAGCCCAAATCTTTTTGTATTTTTGCCATAAAAATGGTTGGATTTTCGAGCTTATTCCAGCACAGACCACAGAAACTTCAAAATAGTACAGGGACCTCTGCCATTGACTTTTATATAACCTCTGCAGGTCTTAAGCTGGCCATAGACGCAAAGATCCGATCGTACGAATCAACGTACGATCGGACTTTCCCATCTCCCGACCCTCCACTAACCATTCAGATCAAAGTCTTTACCATTCCGATCAAATAAGAACAGATCACCCAATGTTCTGCCCCTGACAGCAATCGTACGATACTTATGTCTGACAACACTAGTGACAGTCTCCCTCTGAAAATCGTACGATCAGCAATACCCGCAGAGATATTATCGGCAGGCGACAGAAATTTTCTAACCTGTCCGATCGACCAAACGACCGATCTCCGACGGACGAAAAATGTCGGGACTCTCCACACATGGTCCGAAAATCGTACGAATCCACGATTCGTACGATCGGATCTTTGCGTCTATGGCCAGCTTTAGAAAGCAAATTTTCAGCTTTTGGCTGCATCGGGATTTAATAAATCTCGAAAAAATTCCAGTTTTGTCCCAAAAGTTTAGTAATAACCCCCTAAAATTCCTTTTAATTAGAATTATGGGATCTGTTATTCAGAATTATTCTTTCATTAGCATGCTTGCTTAGTCAAGCAAATCCTAGTACTGTACAGGTATAGGAACTATTATCCCGAATGCTTTGGACCTGGGGTGTTCTTGATAAGGGATCCTATACCTTAATGTTAATTTCCTTACATTTCGAAAATTCTAATAACAGTCCAGCACTTTTTTTGATTTTAAAGGGATCCTGTCATTGGAAAACATGTTTTTTTCAAAACGCATCAGTTAATAGTGCTACTCCAGCAAAATTCTGCACTGATATCCATTTCTCAAAAGAGCAAACCGATTTTTTTATATTCAATTTTGAAATCTGACATGGGGCTAGACATTTTGTCAATTTCTCAGCTGCCCCTGGTCATGTGACTTGTGCCTGCACTTTAGGAGAGAAATGCTTTCTGGCAGGCTGCTGTTTTTCCTTCTCAATGTAACTGAATGTGTCTCAGTGGGACATGGGTTTTTACTATTGAGTGCTGTTCTTAGATCGATCAGGCAGCTGTTATCTTTGTTAGGGAGCTGTTATCTGGTTACCTTCCAATTGTTCTTTTGTTTGGCTGCTGGAGGGGGGGGAAGGGTGGGGGGGGTTATATCACTCCAACTTGCAGTACAGCATTAAAGAGTGATTGAAGTTTTTATCAGAGCACAAGTCACATGACTTGGGGCACCTGGGATTGACAATTGACAATATGTCTAGCCCCATGTCAGATTTCAAAATTGAATATAAAAAAATCTGTTTGCTCTTTTGAGAAATGGATTTCAGTGCAGAATTTTGCTGGAGCAGCACTATTAACTGATTCATTTTGGAAAAAAAGTTTTTTTCCCATGACAGTATCCCTTTAAGCTTTAGACATGGTATATGTCTGTTATGACTAAATCTATATTTCCATAGGGTTTTCATAAAAACACTTCATTAAGATTTTTCTCTTTTTGAGGGTTACATCTGACTTGCATGTATGACACAGCATGGTTTTCACACTGTACAAATACGAATAATAGTTGTCTCTTCTCAACAGATTACTTGGCTAATCATGGACGTCTCAGCGAGCCTGAGGCTAGGCGGAAATTCTGGCAGATCCTCTCTGCGGTTGAGTACTGCCACGGCAGAAACATAGTGCACAGAGATTTAAAAGCTGAAAATCTACTGCTGGACAACCATATGAACATCAAAATTGCAGGTAAATTGCAACCTCTCACACAGACTTGTATAGTTTTATTGAAATGTTTTGGAACATTTTACGACACAAGGAAATATAATTTACAAAACATTAACACGCGATTGTTAGAGATTCATTTGTGTAATGCAATTAAGTTTCGGAGAAGAGAGTTGCCAAATTACTTTGTTAGGGAATGTGCGGCCCCTCATAGGTTCAAAGTGGGGGAACTAAGGTTGTGGACTCTTGCAGTTGTAATGAGTGAATGAATTACAGAAAGTTACAGTGTGGGTTTGTATGAGGGTGTGATAATTAAGGTGTATGAAGCAACGAAAACAGCATCATTTATATTTGCCTGTGCATAAAGTTAATATGGCAGCTTTCCCTTAAATCCAGCTGATGGTCAGCCAATTAAGTGTGTCATAGGCAGGCAGACTGTGAAGTGTTCCAGTTGCAGCTTAGTATTAAAAAGGCCTAGACTTTATGCCAGGTACATCTTTGATGGTCCAGAGCATTGTTGATCTAGGTGTGCTGGTTCATTTTTGAGCATTATGCAGGCGTTAACGTAGTATGTGACCTTGTGAATATTCTGCACCATTAATAAATGAGCAATACCATCCCTGTAACTGAACATATAATACATGAAAAGCCAGTAACTGGGGCAGATAGAAAATAAGAACTGTCATTTGATTTGGTAAGGTCATCAAGAGTCTTCCAGTAAGTGATAAATTGTAATCAAATTCTTGATACTTTGTTAATCATGTGTTTGCAAGATCATTGCAAAGGCATGCAGCCTTTAGACGTCTGTGCTGTTTCTCACAAGATGGTGTAAATGAACTTTGGTATAAATATGGCACGAATCAAGCTTACACACAGGCACACATATATTTCATATATATATTTTTGATTAGCAATGGAGGGGTCTTGTATCTGAATCTGAATTTAGAAACCAGTGTTTAAAGTATTTTTTTTATCTTAGAAAAAGCACAATTAACTTCTTGGGATGCCTGAAGGAAGCAATAAAATAATGTCTGTCAATTATTCTGAAGCCATGATTTTTTTTATACAGTGATTATTAAATTGTGAGTTAAGAACCACCATGTAAAATTATTTATATCTCCAGCAGTGTATAGTGATCTAGAGCAGTGCTGTCCAATTTCTGTGGTCCTGAGGGCCGGAATTATTCTCATCTACAGGAGAATAATCCCTGTTTTTAAACCACACCCACTTTAAAAGATAACCATGTTACCACAAGAACTTTTAAGACCATATGCACATTAATGGTGTGAATATGTGAACAAGGTGGACTCTTTCAGTCCAAGTCTGAGATGTGAACAGTACAGGGCTTTAGGGGTGTAAACAATAGAAGTGTTACAAGTGTGAACAATGCAGGGGGGGGGATTACAGGTGTGAACAATTTAATCTAACAAAATCTCACCCTGGTGGTCCAGTGGGCCGCCGAGGACGCCCGCCGTGTGGTTTTGCCTCCTTGATGGTTCGCGGTGCAATGCGTTGGGGCGCGCGGCATGCACTTCTGCCTTTTCCCTGCGCATTACGTCAGCGCGCAATGCCGCAAAATTTGAATGGTATTTAAAGGGACTTCGGAACTGAGATCATTGCCCGTTATTGGTTCAACCTAGTGTGTTCCTGTGTGCTTTACTTGTATTTCCTGATATCTGATTCCTGTTTTGACCCTTGCCTGATTGACTATTCTGACTTCTGTGATCCTGACCCCTGCCTGGTAAACCAACTATTCTACACTCTGTTACATGACCCGTGCCTGTTTGGACAATCTCTTGATTGATTTCCTGGCTTTGACCCGTGCCTGTCTGACTCCGCTTGAATTGTGCCTGCACTGACCTGGCCTGCCTGACTAAGATTTCGTCTAAATCCTTGTACTGTGACCTTCTGCCCAAAGACTTTGCTCAAACAATCGTGCCCCTCTGCTCGTCCAGAACCTTTGCTTGGCTCCTCTCTTTATAAGACCTGGCGGCATCCGATTAGCCGAGGGCCCGTCCCGAGGTGAAAGGTGGCTGTTAAAGGTGGAAGCAAGAGCTGAGACCAGGGAGCATTGGTTCTGGATTCTGGGTGCGATTCGTGACATTAAGGTGGTTTAAACAATGCATGGGCAAGTTAATCTCAGTACTGATAGCTTTTCAAGTTTACACAAGGTGTAAATCACAGCAGGTAGACTTTCATGTGTGGGCCACACAAGGGGGGCTCGCAGGCTGCCATTTAGACAGCACTGATCTAGAGTATTATGTTGCTAAATAAATATACAGGTATGGGACCTGTTATACGGAATACTCAGGACCTAACTTTTCCATATAATGGTTATTTCCATAATTTGGATCTCCATACCTTGTCTACTAAAAAAATCAATTAAACATGACTTTAACCCAATAGAATTTTAGCCTTGTAAGGATTAATTGTATCTTGGTTAGGATCAAGTTCAAGGTAATGTTTTATTATTACAAAGAAAAGGAACATCTTTTTTAAAATTTTGAATTATTTGCTTATAATGGAGTCTATGGGAGTTGGCCTTCCCATAATTCAGAGCTTTGTAGACAACTGGTTTCTAGATAATTTGATTCCATACCCATACCCTTACTATGAGATACTAATTTCAAAGCTTTTTTTGGGTTGACTATATCTGAATAACTCTATAGGTAAATGACTCGCAACATCTGTCTGATTTCCCCCTGATACCAGATTTGATTTATTATATCCTAAAATCAAAGTGTACCTTGATGGTTCAGAATCCTCCATAATTCTCTTGCTTGACACTACATGCCATGTAATTAACATCTAACTGTAGTAGCCAGTTCTGAATCAGGAAGGTTCATTACAGATTGTCATTAGCAGTGAGATTAAGTCTACTTCATATCGGAAAGCTGGTCTGAACCTGAACATTAATGCTGTAAAAATGTAAGTTTTTCCATTTTGTGGATCATTTATGCATTTGGATTTTTAAGACCAGGTTATCATTCCTCTCCAAATTCCACCACTCCCGTGGCAAATAGTTTCCACTGAAGAATAAAATATAGGACATTTAAAGAGTTAAATTTTTAGGTAAAGTTTTTTTCTAGGAAAAAATACATGAGTACCGCTGGCTTAGAAGTTTTTTTTTTAGAACACCTAATCCCTTTGGTGCCATAGATGCCTCCAGAGCATTGCAAATCCAACATCACAGACAATGCTTTGTGTTGCTTTTTCCATCTGTGCATCCAACCAGCTGTAAGTGAATCAAGGTGAAAGTGAGTTTTTTCTTTTTGTAGCTCCCCCGATAGCCGGCTCCCTCTTGCTGACGGACAGCTAGCTCAGCATTGACGTCAAGCACGGCTCATTAACATTCAGGGCACGAAATGGGTCAGCTCTGACAATTAGTTGTCCCAATCTCTCCCCTACCTTCCTTTATCAGCAGCGCCTCTCTGCCCAATCATCCTTTACCTCCACATTATCCCAATCACAGAGTGTGCAGAATGCCGCTAATTAAGCTTCTAATGATTAACACTATCTGTGCAGTCACATTGTTAGACATTACACAGATCTGCTTTTTATGAGACTGTTAACTATGTGCACTTATTAATTAGAAAGTCTCTTCTTTGTGCAGTAGGTTATTCTCTTAATAGGCTATACCTCATTAAAGGAAACCTCTACCCCCCCAAATGAATATTTAAGCAACAGATTTATATTATTATTATTAATATTATCATATTAAGTTGCATATTAAAGAATCTTATCAAACTGGCATATATATTTAAGTGAATATTGCCCTTTTACATCTCTTGCCTTGAACCACTATTTTGTGAAGGTCTGTGTGCGGCCTTAGAGATCACATGACCAGAAATACTACAACTCTAACTTTAACAGTAAGAAGTGTGGAAGCAAAAGACAGTGGGGCTCATTTATCAACACTGGGCAAATTTGCCCATGGGCAGTTACCCATAGCAACCAATCAGTGATTAGCATTTTAAAGCCAGCTGCAAGTAAAACAATGAATGCAACAATCTGATTGGTTGTCATGGGTTATTGCCCATGGGCAAATTTGCCCAGTATTAATAAATGACCCCTACTAGTCTGTTAATTGGCTCATGTGACCTAACATATATGGTTTGTTTGTGTGCACCGTGAATCCTGTGATTCCAGGGGACGGCCCTTATTTTTTAAAATGGCAATTTTCTATTTAGGATTACCCAATGGCACATTCTACTTAAAAAGTATATTATTATGAAAATGCTTTATTTACATGAAGCAGGGTTTTACACATGTGCTGTTTTATTCAATATCTTTTTATAGAGACCTACATTGTTTGGGGAGTATAGTTTTCCTTTAACAAGTTTCCCATAAAATGTTGCTATAATGCTTTATGTAGAACCAACTTGTTTTTGCATAGGTTGTTCATCGTTCATATCAGTCCCTGCTGGCAGTTTAAAGTTTCCATAAGTCCGTAGACGCAGTTCCTGGCTTGACCTGCATCTGATGTAATGACTGTATGAGTTGCATTCATGTGAGCCTCTTAAGCACGTCCTGTGGTTTATCTTGTGACTGCTGCCAGGTCAGCTGCATAATGTAAACAACTCACCTACCGCTCCGTAAACCCTGCCAGACAATCTCAGGGAGGTGGCATTGCAGCGTTCTGCTGGGTTATTGGATTATTTGAACAGTAGATTGAGAGTTATTTGCCTTCAGTGCAGAATTTATAAACTGTTTTGTGTTTAAATCACATTAAAAGAGGCTACAGTATAACGAAGAAGCAATCATTTTGTTCCAGTACTCTTTTGTATGATGTCATTCTGAATCTGAAAGATTTTATTGCTAATAGAGGATTAACTTTGTTTTACTAAACATGATACCCCTATGATTTAAAGGTACATGCATTTTTGATTGCACTAGGGATCACATAGCTCACCACACAGAAAGGTGTAAGTCTACAGTACAAAGGTATAAGTGATCCCAGTGAGTCTCTTGGTGATACTTCGACTGAAGGAAGGTCAATGTGATGCCTACACATACATACCTAAGAGTAGACTATTTTGAAAATCTTACTGCATCTTCTATTTTATTGGTGTATCTAGAGCAGTTGTTCCCAAACAGTTTGAGGCTGCCTCACTGGAATATATTTTTGGCAGAATGCTATTTTTCTCTGGTAGATACTCCTGAAAGCCCAATTTGTAGGTAAAGTAGAGCAAGATTTTTGAAGCCTTAGTTGATGTATTTTATATATTATAGGAACTATGACTGAAGGGCCGATAAAGCATGGGTTTTTATATCTCTAACCTTGTTATGAACGAATGTGGGGAATTGTAAATTGCCTTAAATACTCAAAAACCACTGAAATCATTTAGAGGTATGGGATCTGTTATCCTGAAATCCCAAAAAGCTCCAAACTATGGGAAGGCCCTCTCCCACAAACTCCATTTTAAGCAAATAATGCAAATGTTTAAACATGATTTCATTTTTCTCTGTAATAATAAAACAGTACCTTCTACTTGATCCCAACTAAGATATAATTTGTCCATATTGGTGAACATAACAATATGGTAACTGGAACACATCATTGTTATTATCAAGTATACCCAACAAATTGCCTGTCCAGAAATTGTTAATCATTTACTCATAAATTATAAACTTGCTCTCACATTTTGTGCCCTGTTTAATGCTGGGCCAGGTTATATTGATGTCCGTGGCCCACCATTGACTGCCCTCCCTTAAAGGTTGTGCCCCACCCCTGCAAGAATACCATGAATAATTCACTATCACTGCCTTCGCCCATTATTTAGCACTTCAATTTTTATTATAAATTAAGGTATTGAATCTGTTATCCAGAAACCCATTATCCAGAATGCTTACAGGTTGTGTCCCACCCCTGCAAGAATACCATGAATAATTCACTATAGCTGCCTTCGACCATTATTTAGCACTTTGTTTTTTGTTTTGTTTTTTTATAGATTAAGGTATTGGATCTGTTATCCAGAAACCCATTATCCAGAATGCCATCTCCTGTAAACTCCATTTTAATCAAATTTTGATTTTTAAATAATATTTCTTTTTTTACTATAATAAGAAGACCGTACATTGTACTTGACCCCAAATTAGATCTAATTAATGCTTATTGAGGCGAAATAATCCTGTTGGGTTTATTTAAAGTTTAAATGATTTTTATCAGACTTAAAGCATGGAGATTTAAGTTACGGAAAGATTCTTTATCCGGAACGCCCCAGGTCCTGAGCATTCTGAATCACAGCATGCAGGCAGGAGCCATTTTGTGTACACTGTTATTAAGACAAGTTGTGTATCACCCCAAAATCTTGTGTATGCCCCACACAATTATAGAGTGTAAGGAAGAAGGTAAATCAGGGGAGAGTAAAGACATCTAGGAAGTGCTGAATGGAAAGTGAAAGTTATTGACTGCCACACCTCTATGCCTCAGGCATAGAGCCGGGTCATTTAATATTTGATTGACAGCTCAGATATTTAAACACCTTTATAACAGATATGGATGCTTTAATGAAAAAAACAATTTGGGTTCCATGTTTAATTTGCAAATGACTTTTGTTATACAGCTTTTTATGTCTAGGTGACCGGTCCACTTTAATTCAATTAGCTAATGGTCTGAGCAGGCTGGTTGTTTTAGTGGTAAAAAAAACATTAAAAAACGGATATGAACAGACTGTATGATTACCCATTTAATAAAAAGTGCTGCAAATATCCATCCCTAAAGTAATTTGTAGCGCGTTCCATTATTTGGGGTACTTTTGTCTTGTTTTTCATGCTAGCAGCAAGTAATTAAGACTGGTAAACAGATTTCTATATGAATCACTGGAACACTGTTTTCTGTATAGCCTCTCCCTAACCCCAGCTATTACTGATTCTTGTTATGTAACCTACGTGATGGAGGGAGCAGTCAGCTGGATGATAATTCAGCCCCTGGAAATCACACAGCACGGCACACACTGTAGAGTAAACTTATATAGATGTAGTGTGTTGGATCATATGTAACAATTGATCACTTTTTCTCTTTAGTTAAATTAAATGATAGATTTTGTCAGTGGAATATAAATATATGCAAATTTTAATCTACATTAAAACTTACCTATAGGTCATGCTGATCTTTTTTTTCACTGATAGTTCTGGTTTTTAAGTAATTGTCACTTGAAGTTCCTAAACCTGACTTTTGCCAACCTGACTGCCCTTTCTCAGCCTGTCAGTTAGAGTTTCTAATGCTAACGGACTCCTGCTGCACGAGTTTGGCAGCCCCCTCATAGAGGAACAGGGTAGTAAGAAAGGTAATATAAAAGCATCAGACTCTAGTTACGTTACTGATCAGGCAAATACTTTAATGGCAAAATTATAAATAGCATTCAAAGACAATGTTATGATAGATAGTAAAAAAGGTTATTTTCTGATGTCCGTATCTCTTTATGACAATGGTTTACAGAAATATTTAGTTCAGGCTCCCCTTTGAGATCCAAGATTTGGGGAGAGTTCCTGATAGTTTATACCATAATTCCACATACAGGAAACAGTGTAGGTTTCATGTGTGGCCCCAGACAATTTTTCTTTTTCCAATGTGGCCCTGCAAGCCAAAAGTTTGGACACCCCTGTTAGATGATCTAGTGATCCTTTCCTCATGCACAGCCACAACACAAAATTTACTGTACTGCCAAAATATTAAAAATAACAAATTTCTTTTCAAACTTTCATTACTACCTGCCCAAGTGGGCACTGCTACCAATGATGGTGCCCAGAATTTTTAGGCGATGGGCTTCAATCTCTTTATTCATACCAGGCCCGGACTGGCTATCTGTGGGTTCTGGCAAATGCCAGAGGGGCTGCTGTAAGTTGCCATAAACAGTCACTATTTACTGGGCTGGTCGGGCTCTTTGGGCCTCTGTATACCTGAAACGCCAGGGCCTATTTTGATTCCCAGTCCAGACATGATTCATACAAATACACCAACAGAAGCCATTTTACATAAGTGTGCATTTATGTATCTTTTTTGCAGTAAGTGTTCTCATGCATGTATATTGGCTTCCTGTAAAGCTAGAGAGCTCTTCTTTCAGGCCAAAAAAACGCCATTGGCACACCAGACTGTTAAACCATTTCCATTAAAAATCAATATCAACCTGGAATCAATGCTGAGCAGCTTTAGTCCTGTGTCCAGCCTGCTCTCAGAGGCTATACTATTGACTAAGGGAAGCTGATTTCACATTTTAGCCACCAGCTAAACCACCAGGTAGATAAGTCATTGTACAGGTAGGCAATTCACTATCTACAAGAAAGATCCAGATTAGGCCATCTCCAATAGACTCCATTTGATCCAAATAATCAAAATTTTTGAAAATGATTTCCTTTTTTTCTCTGTAATTATAAAACAGTACACCATACTTGATCCAAACTCAGGAATAATTAATCCATATTGGAGGTAAAACTAACCTATTGGGTTTATTTAATGTCTACATGATTTTCTAGTAGACTTATGGTATGAAGATCCAAATTATGTAAAATCTGTTATCCGGGAAAACCCCAGGTCCCAAGCTTTCGGGATAACCGGTCCCATACCTGTACTGCACCTGTAGATCTTGGATGGACTGATTTAAATGGACTGCACCCATTTCCCTTTATTAATTCAGTATTTTTATCTTCTGTTGCTCATAAGATTGAAGTTTGCATAAAGAAGCAGTATTAAACTGGGTGGATATTAACCACAAAGGACATATGCTTGCTTCTAGGCCACATGGCATTCACATGGCTCTGAGCAATCCGGCTGACACATTTCAGTCAGCAGCCCAGATCAGTCCACAACAACACAGCTGCCTTTCAGTAGGCTTGGCTTAGTCACACGCAGTCTCAAGGCACTCTTATTAACCATACTTCTACCATATCAGATCAGCAGAACAATGATCAGCATGTATTTTGCCCTTCCAAAGTACTTTGTAATGCAGATGAAAAAGCAACAGAATACTTAACGGGGTGGTTCACCTTCAAGTTAACTTTTAGTATAGAATAGCTATAGAATGGCTAATTGTAAACAAATTTTCAATTGGTCTTCGTGCAAACTTTTAGATGGTTTTTGAATTAATTGACTTCTTCTGACTCTTTCCTGCTTTCAAAAGGGGGTCACTGACCCATCTAAAAACATATGCTCTGTAAGACTACAAATCTAGTCTTTCAGTGCATGGTTGCTAGGGTAATTTGGACCCTAGCAATCAGATCAAAGAAATGGCTGAGCTTCTGAATATACAACTAAGTAATAATAATAAACTCAAAAACCACAAATAATATAAAATTAAAAGCAATTAAAAACCATTGCAAGTTTTCTCAGAATAGCCCTCTCTACATCATATTAATAGTTAATGTAAAGGTGAACAAATCTTTTAAAGCATCCCCGTGGATTCAGTTGTTACTCTGCACTTTGACATAGGTATTTACATGCTCATATTCTTCACATATAAAACACTAGCATAAAGCAGCCCTTTGCAAGCCAAGCAAACCTTGCTCATCTTCTCTCCCAGACAACACACTCCTTCCTTTTTAACCCTTGTACAACTGCTTTTAAAAAAATCCTCTAAACTACAGTGGAGTTTTAATTAACCTGCTTCTTCCAGAGAAGAGGATCCGGGATTCTGCTGAACCCTGAAAAGCAGGGTTTGGTGCAGCCGTAAACTTTAGGTATCAATGGTATTAATATCTGATGTGTGCTACCTGGCATGTGTTAGAGTAGTATCTTTTTGCATTTAATTATTAGCATTATAGAAGGATACTTTATAGTGTGTGTGGTATATCTTATTACAATTAATATTGCGTTTAGTATGACTGTACTATTGCAGTGTATAGATAATAACTTTAGGATCTCAGTGTAAATAACTGTGTATGCGTAAATTTTATAATTGCATGCGTTAATTGCGGCATAAGTTGTAAAATATGTTTAGCTTTTCAAAAAGCCACGTGGGAGCTCTGTTTTTTTTCCGCAACAGAATCTTCCAAAGCCCATTTCTGGGTAGGCATCTAGGAATGTATTTCCTCTCTGCATTCTGTTGTTCCTGTTCTGCTTCTATTCTCACCTGAGAAAGATGCACAACATGGGGATGAACCTCAACCCATTTTTTGCTCCTGCCATGGCATTGTTAAGAGGACTTTGAGTCTAACAGGCATGAAATTGTTTATAAATATCTGTGTCCACACATATTGCACATATTGCAGTACAATTCTAACTACACCTTTTGTTTTTCTAATAGATTTTGGGTTTGGCAACTTTTACAAGACTGGAGAACCTCTGGCCACGTGGTGCGGAAGTCCACCTTATGCAGCCCCTGAAGTCTTTGAGGGTCAGCAATATGAGGGACCACAGCTGGATATATGGGTATTTTGTTATAGAATATTTTTTGTATGGAAATTCTAATTCTATTTAGTCTTTTCTCTCATTCTTATCCACCTCTCTTTCTGCTTTAATAAGTCATTTAAGGGGTAGTGCAGCTTCAAGTTAACTTTAGTAGTTACATAATGGACAATTCTTAGCAACTTCTTCAATTGATCTTCATTTTTTTCATTTTCTTATAGTTTTTGAATTCCTTGCTTTGTATTCATTTTCTTCCTTTTCAGGCTCTCTCCTGTTCATATTTCAGTTTCTCATTCATATCAATGGTTACTAGGGTTACTTGAACTCTAATCAATGAGAAGTTCCAAACCGGAGAGCAGCTGAAAAAAGTTATATGATTAAAAAAAAAACAGAAATAAAAGTGAAAACCAATTGCAAATTGTCTCAAATATCAATCTCTACATCATACTATGTTATTTCTAAAGGAGTTGTTCACCTTTACATTAACTTTTAGTGCAATGTCCACAGAGACATTCTGAACCAATTTGCTGAATTATTTAGCTTTTTACTCAGCAGCTCTCCAGTTTGCAATTTCAACAATCTGGTTGCTAGGGTCCAAATTACCCTAGCAACCATGCCCTGATTGGAATAAGAGCCTGGAATATGAATAGGGGAGGGCCCAAATAGAAAGATGTGCAATAACAGTACATTTGTAGCCTTACAGAGCATTTGTTTTTTTAGATGGGATCAATGACCCCCATTTAAAAGAAGCAAATAATTAAACTTGTTTAAATATACTGAAAGTTAACCATCACTTTAAGGTGAACAACTCCTTTAAATTTGTCCAAGTGCAGTAGGCCATAGCAACCAATAAGATGTTTGCTTTCAAACAGGTGACCTTTACTGTACCTGGGGTATACTTAGAGGCCTATTTATCATGCTGTGTGAAAATTGAAGGAAAACATCACCAGTGATGTTGCCCATAGCAACCAATCAGCAATTGGATTTCAGCAGTCAAGTTAGAAAACAAAAGCAAAGATCTGATCACCGGTGATGTTTTCCTCCAATTTTTACACAGCCTGATAAATAGGCCCCTTAGCGTCTTTACTTTCATAATTTAATATGTGGTTAAGACACAGTTCACCCAGAATTTATTTATTTATTTATTTTTAGTATGCTGAATACAGTCACATTTTAAGACCACAGTGTTTCTTTGTTGATTTTTTTTTTTATTTAAAATAGTTTATTCTTAGTTGAGAATGTAAACTGGTTGCTTGTGGAATGGAGGACCATAGCAACTAACTACCAGATAGGGGTTTGCATGCAATCTAGAACATAAACAATAATAAGATATGCGATAAAAAAATCTAGCCTCAGGGTTAATGTGCTCCCTGGCCTGGGCAACCATCTTGCATTTTGTATTTTAAACTACAGAGAATAGAAACCACAGAATATAAAGACCACTAGTGGATTATTACTTGCTACATCCCATTAAAAGTTAACCAGTCTCTTTGACTCTAAAGAAGGCTATTGACTTTGTTGTAAGTAGCAACATCTATCCACACAGAAAAGGGTTAATACTTAGGTGTAAAATAAAAATTATATATTGGATGAATGCAAACTGCAGTTCAAGGAGTTCAACAAAGGAATATTCCTTATATGCCTCACTAATGGGCTGTTTTTCTTTGTTTGCAGACTCTTTTTGATTAACTTTCTGTCACTGCAGTCCCATCTAGTGTTAAAAAAAACCCCCATTGCAGATTAAAAGCAGTTTACAAGGCTCCCGTCCAATTTACATAAACCACAAAGAGAAATGATGCTAGCGTTGCACTGACTAACATTAACTACTGACATCAAAGTGTAGATGTGTCTAATGCAGGAGATTCATTTTCCACTGTCCAAGGAGTTTGGTTTACTGTAATATCTAATCTTTATATTAGTTAGTATGAGGAGAGCTGCTTACTTAGTTTTATGGTCTCTATACAGGCATTTGAAAGTTTATTTATTTTTATTTTTTTTTAGCATTTCTGCTAAACACTATGAATGTGTTTTTTTTATGCCCTCCATCCCTTTCTCTGAAATTTCGAAAACATAATTCTCATTCTTCCCTGTGCACTTGTAATATTTTTGAATTTTCGTGCCAAGCAATGTAACGCTCATATGTACAGCATCATGATACCTCTTTCTTTTCAGAGTATGGGGGTCGTACTGTATGTCTTGGTATGTGGTGCGTTACCTTTTGATGGACCTACTCTGCCTATCCTGAGACAAAGAGTTCTAGAAGGGAGATTCCGGATTCCTTATTTTATGTCTGAAGGTAGGGTATGATTGACTTAGATCCTCTGAATTTGAGCTAGGCAATTTTCAGCCTTTTAACTGTTGTAGAACCTGCCACAACGTATAATAATTGATGGCTGATCTAACTATTTTTTCTTTGGTGATCATTTCTAATTTTCACAGACCTGTTATTATTAATATTATTACCAGTTATTGTTATTTTAAAAGCAAGTTTATTTTCCATTTATTATGTAGAAAAAAATATATTCTGTGGGGTTGTAAGTGTTGGGGTCATCCAAGATAAGGGGCACATACTTGAGTTATTCTTGTTCCAGTTGTTTACTGCTTCGACTGATAAAGAAAATGCTTGCTGCAATTGACCGTCACCACATATTAAATGTTGTTGTGCTCATAGCTTTTGGGATGTCTTAATTTAATACTTAATACTAATACATAGTCTTAATACTATGTCAAAATGTGTTCAACTACACTGCGTCTGTAGATGTAGAACACTATGGAAACCCTGAAGCTACTGCCACCTTAGAGGTCCTAAATGTAGGATGATATTTTTTGGTCTTGGCAAGTAATTCAGATATTCTGGGGTACAGTTTGCAATTCTTAGAGGATTAGCTTGATCTATGTTTGCTAGGATTAACAGGCACCCTACAGCTGTTCAATGAATAAAAATTAAAATGTAATAAAATAAAACTAAAAAAGAGGTGGAAATAGCTCCATGGTTGACCAGCATGTATAAGTGCACTTGCACAGAATTCCACTGAGGATAGGAAGGGCAAAGAGATGCTGAGTGCAACTATGCTGAAGTGCAGGAAACGACTTTGAATGCAAGTAATAATTGGTGTCAATCGCAAAATGACTGCAGCTATTTTTGCATACCAATGACTACAGTTGCACCTTGTAAAAGATCCACTATGCTGTTTCCAATACAAAATTAATTGCATTGACTTTACATAAGATCTGAGTAGGTTGGCCTGGTCCATGGGAGGCCAGTTTGTTCTGCAGACTATTGTATTTAGGAAGGAAATCTCCAAATAATCTGTTACTTTATGTTTTTGTTAATACTAAGAACTACTGGGAGGAAGTGTTACCCTCTCGGCTCTCACTTATATTGTGTCCAGGGTCGGACTGGGCTGACAGAACACTGGGAAAAAACCCAGTGCTCAATACCAACCCAAATCTGCTCCAGCTAATACTCTAGATGCTACCCGACTTCCCTCCCATTAAAGCAATAAAACCAAAGTCAACGTACATGCTGAGGGGGCTGTGGCACTGAGTGGACCTCACAGCTGGGAAGGGGGCCCTAAAGTCTCTGCACCAGCGGGCCACAGGCCCCCATGTCCAATGCTGATAGTTTTTTCTTCATTCCCCTGCAACCAGATTTTCTAACTGCCCATCTCTCTCTCTAAGAGAGCAAACACAATACATTTACAAACATGGACTGAAACTGGGTCCTGTACCCCGACATACAGTTTGTTTTATTGCATCTCTCCCTGATTGCTCATAAATAAGTTTCTTTTTTGTATATTAGTAACTTGCCCCACAGCAACTTTTTGTCCTATTTAGTGTGATTCTTTTTCTCCATGGTAATTAATTGCAGCTCAAGTTACCCTTGTTCCCTGAACCACAGACTATGGCTCTAGGCTTTTCTTAAGTGTTTACTTTCACTCTTTTGCCATCTTCTTCTTCAGCTACTCTTTAGCTCATTTACCAACTGCCTAAATGTTTTAATGAGCATTTATTTATAACAATCCCAATATTGAGGACTGAGATTAGCGGTGGGAATATCATTTGGCTACAAAAAATGGCATTGTGTGAATGTAGAAAATATCCTCCAGCTATGTAGGCACTTTACACCATGGCCATGTTAGTCTCCCAGTGTTTCTCTGCTCAGCCCCTAGCAATAATATACCTGTCTAAACTTCCTGAAGCTACACCTGACCACCTGCCCGTAGCTTTATCTGCATCCTTGACTTTCAAACAACTGCTTTGCAATGACTTTTGTGCATATTAAACTCAGTTCCCATTTGGCCGAATTCCTCTTCTCTGTTTGCTTTTGCCTTTTTACCACAGAAATAAAACATTACAGTTGGGATTTAAGATAAGACCGTCAAATACAATATTCTAAAACGTTTAGTTAAAAGCTTGGTTCTACTTAATTAACAGCTTGTGGCATTAAAGGAAGCAGCAGGTTGGGTCACAGAAAATATAGATAGTACAGGGTGACATTAGGTTTCTACAAAGGTAGAATTAATTTTTTCTTCACTCTGCAGAACTGTATGGATTTGCCTCTTACTAGAGGCTTGAAAATTGATTTGTAGAAATACAACCACGTGAGTTGTCACAATCGTCAACAGTGCTCACTACCATTAGGTTGATGGCTAATTGCTCCTTTGTTCGTTTTTTGCTAAACTACAATTTTGTTGAATACAAGTGTCCATCTGATGTATGCTGTACATTTAACAAGAATGGTTTGTGTACAGGGCAAATGTTTAGGTGAGCTTAGCAACTTAAGCAACTTAAAAAGGCACTTAAAAGTAATTCTCTAACAGGTTAATGAGTAAACCGCTCAATGTCATCTTTATAGATGTCTGACCTGTAAAAACCGATCATCTTTCACCATGATAGACTAGGTGGGGAAACAATATGTCGGCATAACCTAAATCTTAAGTCAACTGTTTTGCGTAAATTTATGTTTGTTTCTCTGTTTGTCTAAAATCACACAGTGATGTTGTGAGTTAATGAATTTTTGATATAGTCAGTGCATTCCAATGGGTTCACTACAAATAGCTATTTAATGCAGTACTTGTTTTTTGCACTCATTATTTTTCATAAAGCCCAGCTTAGTTAGTTCTAGTAAATATTTGCATTACACCTCAACAAGGCAATTTTTTGTTGAGCCATCGTTGTATGGAGTATTGAGGTGTAGCCACCCTGTTTCAGTTGGTTTGTATCAATAGTAAGTCAGTAAAGGACCATTAAACACTTTTTTGTTTGTATTTCGCTGTTTTTGTTAAATTAAGGATTTATATGTGCATTGATTTATACATAGAAAACATTTTGTATACCCTAAAGTAATAAATAGGGCTAATAGATGTCACACATGAGTTTCCTGACCATATAAATATACAGGTACCTAAAGAACTGCAAATAGCCTGTTACATTTTAGTATTGGGTATATGTTTGTAAGTTGCACAACAATGATAGCAGCACTTGTAGACATTGCTATAGACTTGCTGGGAGATCAGTGGCAATTACAGGGTTGAAAGTTACTGTCCTTGCTGCTCTCACAGCATTCCTATAGTTCTATACATTGTATGATGCCCCTCCTGCAAATCGTATAGAGAATATATTAAGCCCCTCTTGTACTGTATAAGTCACATATAAAGGCATGAAATACTGTTTGCATTATTTATTTATTTTAATAATGCAAATGTTCCAGTGATTCATGACACAAGTAACCAACCACTGACTATTACTTTGCAAGACCTATTAATATAGCAAGCAGTGTTCTCATTGAGCCTGAGAAAACATGTTTTCCAAGAAGATGGTGCATTAGTAATACTTATCTGGCTCAGTATAGTTAGAAGCTAGATGAAGTCTTAACACACTCCGCAGATAGACGTGGGTGGTTGTTGGGACAAGAGAATCTATTATCTTAGGTGTTGGGGAATACACTGTGAATGTATTTTAATATCAGCGTTAAAGCAATATTATTTTATAATTTTAAATAAAAAATATAGCTGTACAAAATATGGCCACCGTGCCAAAAATGTGCATAAACGTAGTTCTCACTATGTTACTAAGCACTGGCTTTAGTTAGAGGATGGCAGGGCCCCACACCAAAATAATTCTTTGGCCCCAGAAATTTCAGAAAGATTTTTCTTTTTATAAACAGAATACTCTTTTTATAAACCGAATATTGAAATTGGCCATCAGCCAGATCCTCCCTGATCTCTTTATGCTCTGGAGCTCCTCCTATCACAAGGTGGTGCTTTAACCATTCTTATCAGGTGGAAAACAGATCTGGTAGCCCTGGGCCCTGCTCTTGAGAAGGACAAAGTTGGCCCCATGGTTATTGCAGAGTCTCCTTTTTAACTCCCCCTAAACATCTTAGGACTGCCTTGCTTCAGTTCATTATTGTGAACAGTGGAGCACTTCTGAAACATAAGTTGGGTACATATGGTGCACATATGGATGTGATCTGCCTGTCAAGCTACATACGGGGCAGATTTCTTTAGAGGCCTGAATCTTCACTACCAATGGGCTACAGTACCACTAGGCTGGTACTAGAGCCCTGTTCATGAATGCATATTTAAGCATGATATAAATTGAGGCGTTAGTTAAAATGTAGGGCTTGAGAGAATACAATCGGTTTTGTATGGTTAGATAACAACATTATATAAAATCAGTTAACATTTTGTGTCTGTGTTTTTTTGCCCTTCAAATTAGTAAAAATCTGTGTTTAATGGAGAACTAAAGCTTAACTAAAGAAGTAGGCAAGATATTGTATATTATGTTTTGGGCTTCTGTGCCAGCCCAAGGCAACCACAGGCATTTAGCACAGAAGATCTGTGTCTCCAAAGATGCCCCAGTAACTCCCCACCTTCTTTTCTGCTGATTCACTGCACATGCTCTGTGCTGCAGTCCCTTAGTGAGTTTAGGGACCGACAGTACACGTAGAATATAAATGTCACAGTAATTAATACAGATAATAATAAGGCTGATTAGTAATAAATACAGATAATTACTACATGACAGCACAGAAACCAGTGTAGCACCAGCTTATATTACAGGCCAGCCTAATTTTCTGGTTGTAAATTTGCGACGACCCCCTAAGCTTTGCTTCTCAACAGCGGCTCAGAGCCCACTGAGCATGTGAGTGTTGCAGACACTTTCCAAGATGGTGACCCCCTGTGACAAGTCCTGGATCATTGCTGCTATTGAGAAGTAGAAACTTAAAGCTGGTGCAACAAGTTCAGTATATAAAATGACATTTTTAGCCATATTCATTTTTAGGGTTTAGTTCTCCTTTAAGTGTCACTAATTCCTTTGTGATTCTTTGAGGTAAATCAGCTTGGGGTATAGACCAGGCTTATTCTTATTATCAGATAAGCTCTTAAACCCAAGGGCACAGAGTCAGTGTTGTAAAAACTGAGAACATTTCCAGTATAGGTTACAGCTTCAGTTGGATAAAGCATGATTTAGAAATCTCCTTAGGCAGCAACATCTGAAGTATAATCATTTGTTCCGAGACTTTTATAGCGTGACCAGGAGTTGCAGCCCTGGTGTCTGAGGCATGACTGACCTGCCCATATTTTCTCCTTTGCTGTCTGATATTAAAAACCAGCCTTTTCACAAAAAGCAACAGTCAGGGGATTAATGGTGGAAGCAAAGTCATGAACTTTCTACAGAGTCTTTGTAGTGGAAACCTAGGCCCCAGGCTAAAACCTATGACATAAAGAGAACAGTTAAGTAAGAGGTCCCTAGAGATTTCATTATCTTACTTAAACATGCTTCCCAAGTAAGTGAATTCCTCTTAATGTTGATAAGATTTACAGTATATACTTAGGCCATTTAGTGCATGATTTCAAACGTTCAGCCAAGATAGCCCTGTCTATGCTTTGCTGATTGGTCAATAAGGTTTCACACAAAGTTTCTTAGCAGAACATTAAAAAAAAATGTTAATGCCACAAGATGAGAAAATTATGGTTTTATATGGCGCTAAAATACATTGTATGGAATATAATATTTTCTATAAAACATTAAAATCTACTTTCTCTTGCCTTCAGAATGTGAACACTTAATACGAAGGATGCTTGTGCTGGAGCCTTCAAAACGTCTCTCTATTGCACAAATAAAAGAGCATAAATGGATGATGGCTGAAGTCCCTGTGCACAGGCCAGTTCTCTACTCACAAACGCATGATAAAGAAGCTTCAATTGGTGAATACAACGAACAGGTTTTGCGACTCATGCACAGCCTTGGAATCGACCAGCAGAAAACTATCGAGGTGAGATAAAAAGCTGCAGCTTAGAATGCATTTTCATACAGACAAGAAGGGCTGAATGGATAAAGACTGGCAGAACACACACATTTTTATTTGATATTTTATATGATCAAGATAAGTCCTCTCATCATGAGCTGTGGCTTTAAAATTTCATTTTGAAAGACACTGGGCACCTTGGATATATCCCTTTCTCTTACACAAATCTGTTCCACTTTAATGTTCTGGGGAAAAAATTGCTGGACATTCCAACAGTTATTTCTGCTCCTGACCCCTGATAGGCCTGTACCCTTTTTTTTGGTGCAGAAGTCTGAATAGTGTATGCTGACTCTGGAGTCATAATAGGCCAATCAAAATGTAATATGGGGCTGATGTTGATTATGTACACATAAGTGTCATGTCTTGTATAATCCACACCCTTAGCAAGTAGTAGTCATTTAATGAAAGCTAAAATACAAGGTGCTGCTTTCCAATTGAGGATTTTTAACAAAGCTTAGCTTGGTTCACTTGCATCTTTGGGGAACAAACTCCCATACAATTCCTTTGACTTTTTAAAGGAACAGTAACAACTAATAATAAAAGTGTTTTCAAGTAATTAAAATATAATATACTGTTAGCATGCCCTGGTAAAAGCTGTGTGTTTGCTTCAAAAGGACTAATATAGTTTATATAAATCAGCTGATGCGTAGCCATGGGGGCAGCCATTCAAGCTGCTGGAGAAAAGGCTCAGGTTATATGACACATAAGTCCCGTTCATTGTAATGGTGTATTATCTGTTATCTGCTTTGTAACCTGTGCCTTTTCTCCATTTTTTACAGCTTGATTGGCTGCCCCCATGGCTACATAGAAGTTTTTGTTTGTATAAACTATAGTAGTCTTAATGAAGCAAACACACCAGTTTTATCAGTGCAGAACAACAGTACATATTGGAATTACTTCAATACACTTTCCCTTTAAAGGAAGACTTGTTCCTTTGCATTATTTTTCCCCTTCAGTATTTTCCAGCTTTATAGCAAGCTGCTGATATGTTCTCATATTGACCCGTATGGAAGGATCTGCTATGTAGATCGTTGTTTGCTTGCTGTTTTGTCATGTATATATGTGTCTATACTTGGAATACAGTAGCATAGATAGGTGCTCTGTCCATATAAATCTGCAGTGTATGCCTGTATGTGTGTCGTGCCACTGGCTTATCTGTTTCTCTCATTTATAACAAAGGTTTTTGTGTGTTTGCAGTCACTGCAGAACCGTAGCTACAACCACTTTGCTGCTATCTATTACCTGTTAGTGGAAAGGCTAAAATCTCACCGCAGCAGCTTCCCTGTGGAGCCCAGAATTGACGCACGGCAACGTCGACCCAGCACAGTCGCTGAGCAGACAGTCACCAAGGTAACACCGTTCTCCCGGCTGACAGATTTCAAAAGACCACTCCACTGGCCATCAAGGGCTAGTGACGTTCCTAGCTGGCCTTTTAACAATTACACACCAGTGTGCTGGACAGGCAGTACATGCATAATCCTATATAACATTTTGTCTCCTTTCTTTTCTTGATCTTTTTTTATTTCTACCAAAAAATCTAATCCAGTTTAGAACATACTGACTGATGACAGTATATATTTTACAAAGTTTCATAGGAAAATTTACTCAATCACGAATAATTAACTGTAGCGCCAGGCACTTCTTTTTATAGTATTGCGTAGATTTTATTTTGCAGTAGATTTTAATTTTGCAGTCTACTACAGGCAATATCAATGAAACAAAATGGGTTGCCATTCTTTCAAAAAACAACTGCTTGTCTAATTCAAGCAGAAATTGTTACTTTGCCCTGTGGGTCCATCCAAATAGTTGCAGTTACCCATAGGGTCTGTACTTTCTACCTATGTGAAGAGTTATTGTCCACAGCATTCATTGCTTTCTAACCGCAATTGTGTGGTCCTGTGTGCAGCTGCTAGGCCTGGCCTATAGAAGAGTTGACAGCAGAGATTCAGCAAACTGGAAATACAGGCTGGGGGTGGAAGTCATCTTTATTGTATGTGGTTAATTGCTGCTCCTAAGGGGAGGGCAGTGGCATGGGGTTACAACTGCAGCCCCTGGCAAACTGCCTGGCCAGCCTTTGACGCAGATCTGTGAGTTTTCAAAACAGTATCCCTTTAAGTTACGGGAACAGCGATTGAGCAATGGAGCCAGATGAAGGGCCGAGTATCTTTAAACTCAATCGGAGTGAGATAATTATTGGTTTGCTTACGACTCTTGTTTCAGGCTTATGGTACCAACAATATGTAATATTAGACGTTCCTACGTAAATCGCTGAACGTGTGCAGGCTTGTGTGCTTCACTGTTTGTTTAATATATCTCCTGTAGGTATTCTTAGTATCTATGTATCTCCCTCTAGGCAGGTTACGTGCTGTGTGTCAGTCAGAGCAGCACTGTTTGTGTTTAACCATGCGTTAATGCATGTGGCTTGTATGTAAATGTTTGTAAATATAGGCTGATGCCATATACCACCAAGTAAATGTTTGCGTGTCATTTGTAGCAGCCTCGTCTAAAAAGGCACTGTCCACTGTTTATTTTGTTTTCCATGGGGCTGATATGTGTATGTACTGGAACTGCTATTTACTGTAAAAACCGAGTGCATGTTTATATACTTACACAAAAAACAGACATCCGCATGGGAAAAATCAAAGAGCATAGTATAACTGGTAAGATTACAAATTATTTTTGTGGTGAAGTGAAACACACTGGCTTTGGGCAAGATGTGATCTTTAGGGACTGGACTGACTGGCTTTCTGCTAGTCATGTGATATCAGCAATCAAACTTTAAAGTTAATTGTAAGCTCTTCAGGTACAGACATGAGAGCTATGTAATAAATATTGTCTATAACTGGAAACTTCAGTAAAACGTCAATTTTACATCCCCTGATTTTAAGTTTTACCTTATTTTTACATTTTGTGATTCCACCCATATATCATGCATAATACATTTCCCTGATTTTACATTTTCCTGGATTTTGCACCATTTTTTTCTGGTCCCCTGAAAAACCTAAAATGGGGGTTCTACTGAATTTTTTTTAAATCTTTGGGCTGGTTTAAAATGGATCAGGCCAAGAAATTCCAATTAGAGCTGCACTGTTGCTTTAAGACCATGGCTTTTGCATTGGTTTGTGACCTTAGCCTACCTTATTTTCTCCCAGAAAAAATGCTGCATAAAACATGCGAAATCACTTCCAATGAACTCCTGCACCCTAAACTACTACATATGCCACATGTTTCAGGGCAGCCCCAGTTTCCTCTGGAAAATCATCATTGTGCAGCTATTTTGAGGAATCACATGACTGGGTAATGCAGCTCCAAGAAAATTGGGAGATCGGTTTCATTTTGAACCAGGTGTCTTAGCAAGATATCCTCCATAAATCACTGTAAGACATGTTTAGGCTGAATTCCTAGAGACTTTATTAGAGGTGTGCAGGTGTGTGCAGTCAGGGTGTGCCGAGATCTGAAGGGTCTCACATAGACCATATATATTGTATAAAAATAATGCTGGGTGCCACCTTATTGTAAATGCCACGTGAAAACCCGAGATCACAGGAACGATGATTGTATAAGCAAAGTCACTTCAATTTGTACACGAGCTAAGAATGTAGATACTAGGCATGTTTCTATGTACATCCACACCTCTGTTAAAATCCCCAAAATGTTTAATACATTTTTCCTTAATTTAAATCATTTTAGCATTATTTAATACAGTATATGGAGGTGAAGCTTAGTATGTGAATTCTGTGGAAATTTGTGATAATTAAAATGCCAGCAATGATATGTTGTGAAGGGGAGCCAAGGCTTTCTTATAGATAATTTTATGTAACCAGGGTATGGATGTTTTCCTCATGCTTGTATGGGCTTCCCCTGGGTACTTCTATATACGAGGCACAAAAGACTTGTAGATGCAGGGCCAGTCCTTGCACTATTATCAGGAAATGTGCACTAATGTTCTGTGTATGTGCTTAAGGTGTATTATGTTGTAACTACTTGCTACAATGTGAATTCATGTTTAGTGAGTGCATACATATAGATCTGAAGGCCATTTAAACATAGGGGCACATTACTTGTATTTACAAAGGAAAAATCCCAATGTAAATCCAACAGTTTTTTTTTGTTTCACCAGTAGTACGTGAGGTCTGGGTGCACATGCCCCCGTGCCTACAGCTCAAGGTGGAGGTATTCAACCAAAACAGAAGATGGCAGGCACTCACAGATCACACAAACAGGCTAGTAAAATAACTGAGAACTTTATTTTAGGCCACAAAGTAAATTAATACATAACCTTATGCGTTTCGTGGCTTTAGGCGATCATGAGCCTATGATTAAGTGCCTAAAGGCAGGAAACGTGTAAGGCTATGTATTAATTTACTTTGTGGCCTTAATTAAAGTTCTCAGTTCTTTTACTAGCCTGTTTGTGGGATCTGCGAGTGCCTGCAAATTACTTGTAGCCAAAGGAAAAGATCAGTCAATGTGAATATACTTAGCAACTGAAACAGTGAGTTTGGGAACCAATGTGCAGTCAACTTAAAGAGTAGGTTGGGTTGGGTCTGTGACCGAACACAGTGAGGAAAGGTAAAAATGTCCTGTCCTTTTGTGGTTAGCAGCTCTTATTAACTCTTATTAACTTATTTTCACTATCCTTGGCCCTAAGCAAGCAGCGACTTGTGAATAATTAATTCTTTTTCCTTTGCATTCCTTGCTAATCTGCTGAGCTCCATGGTCTATTAACTATGCCAACAGGAGTTAATGTGCTGTCAGTAACAATAATTACTGTAATATCACTAATAAACTGGTTGCTACAGAGCACACTGAAAGTCAAAGGCAAAGATGTAGCCATAGAGATTGGTAGCTGCTGTAGGAGTTTGGTGACAGAGCGCAGTATTAATCTTAATCTCCTTCTTACATAGCAGACAGTTTGATTTGCATGAAATATTTATTTTTGTCAGCAAATTATCAGTGGATTTATGTGCAGTCAGTCTTCTGAGCTGTTCATGGCATGCAGTATTCTTCTAATATTTTAGTGCAGGAAGAGAAAATGACCTTGTGAATGTCACGAGTCTTTTCTGATGTGTCTTGCCTATGGAAATGCTTGTTTTCTGGAGACAGCTGCACACGTTTGCCATATTATTATCATCAGTTCTCACTGGCAGCAAATCACAACCTAGGAAAACCCTATCATGGGTATTCATACACATTGTTGGACGTGTCTCTCTGTGTAGGAGCTATATAGATGGGCAATCACAAAAGTGCACAGGATTGTGTATTGGGGCATGTTCTGAAGCTATAGTTGCTAATTTACAGGGCAGACACAGGACTGTACAGGAGGAATTCTGCAATGGCAACACCTAGTGAATGTGAATATCCGTGTGCCGCACCATAGAACCAATATACATCTATATACACAGATCTTAGGGATGTTCAACCTGGCTCTCAATCTGTAAAGAAATGGCAACTCCCAGCAATTCACTGACAAGGGGGATATTAGAATATAGTCTCACCACAGTTCAGACCATTGATATACTCTAGGACAGGGATCCCCAACCTTTTGAACCCGTGAGCAACATTCATAAGCAAAAGGAGTTGGGGAGCAACACTAGCATGAAAAATATTCTTGGGGTGCCAAATGAGGGCTGTGATTGGCCATTTGGCAGCCCCTATGTAGATTGTCAATGTACATTGAGGCTCTGTTTGGCAGTACACTTGTTTTTATACAACCAAAACTTTCCTCCAAGCCTGGAATTAAAAAATAAGCACCTGCTTTGAGGCCACTTAGGAGCAACATCCAAGGGGTTGGAGAGCAACATGTTGCTCACGAGCTACTGGTTGGGGACCACTGCTCTAGGAAATTCTGATACTTGTAGTTAAACTTACTCACATTAACACAGCATTCAACACCAAATATATGTAAATTACTCTGTACTGAACAGACTGTTTCCAAAGGACAGTTTCATCACATTTATAAAGCTAATTAGTTTAAAAGGGAGCAGTCATATTTTTCTTTGTTCCCCATACTGCAATGGATGTTTCATAATGGATTCCACAAATAGGATTTATTAATGCTTTCTCACAGCTTTATACATGGTGCCACCTTTTGCAGCAGCACACTTTTATTGGTGAAATCCGTTGTATGTATGGATGCACCAAATCCAGGATTCGGTTTAGGATTCGGCCTTTTTCAGCAAGATTCGGATTCGGCCGAATACTTCTGCCCGGCTGAAGCGAATCCGAATCATAATCTACGGGGAGGGAAACCGCGTGACTTTTTGTTACAAAACAAGGAAGTAAAAAATGTTTTCCCTTTCCCACCCCTAATTTGCATATGCAAATTAGGATTCAGATTTAGTTCGGTATTCGGCCGAATCTTTCGCAAAGGTAAAGATTAATTTTTTTCTTCCATTGCCAAAGCTGACTAAATCTGAGATCAGTGACATGTATGTTATAGATAGAGCTATTATAAACAGCTACTCAACTGATCTTAAATTTTTTGTATTCAGGCCGTCTACTATTCATTTTCAGTCTTGACTTCCCAACCGCTCCCTGATTGCTAGGGTAATTAAGCCATGAGTGAAAAAAATCACAAAACAATTCGAAATCAAGTCCAAAATCTTTATCTTTATTATCAAAATCTATATTTATTTATAAGTATTATACTCTGTTATTGCTGCAAAAGGTGAATCTGCAAATACACGTGGGGACAGAATTCATAAGAACATGCATCCCAAATTTTAGTTTCAGTGCTTTAGAATAAAAATATTAGAGCAAATATTTCAGTGGAAAATTTGTTCAAAACATGAGAGAATCAGCCATGGGTCTGGATATTTAAATATAATTTAAATTTATGCCCTCAGCCCAACTTTTTTTATTGCTAATCTCTCTTGATCTATCTATAGGCCAGCACCGCCGTCCCTCCAGTGAATCTGCTGCCTCAAAATATGAGGTTGCTGAGGGCTCCGATTCTCCCAGAAGCCTCCACTGCAGAAACATTCTCCTATCCTCCAATCAGTAGCCAGACTGAATCCACATTCCTAGAGGAGGAAGGTGTAAACACACCCCCGGTAAGAATTTTTCTATTTTTATGTGTGTGTATATATATATATATATATATATATATATATATATATATATATATATATATATATATATATATATATATATATATATATATATATATATATATATATTTATGTATGCGTATATATACAGTATCTTATGGCTTTTAAGGAAAACTGTAGCTAAATACAGTATAAAAGAATAGAGTATGCTTCATTAGCACAAAAAAAGCCCTAATGTATTTATAAAGCAGTAACATATTCAGCAGCACTGTACAACAGAAGCATAAACACATCATGTGTGCAGATTATGTAGTTAATACAGAAGTTTAAGAGGTCCTTGCTCTTTGAAACTCACAACTTGCCAGTTTACACTGATCTGATCAATCAGTTTGTGGGTTGATCTGCCAGTACCTGGCTTCTTATTGACTCAATCTTTAGCCAAAAATTTGCAAATATTAGTGAGTGGCCAGCCTGGTCACTTCATGTATGACTGTTCTTCCTCTCGGAAGAAATTTAAAATCATCTGCTTGTTTTTTTTTTTATAGAGCTTCCGCATTTCGTTTTTGTTTTTTATTAACACAATGCTGTGTAAAACTTGTAACCACAAGATCAAATTCATAATTTTTAATTTGATTCAGAAAAAGGCCAATAAAAACCCAATAAAGCCAATTGGCCGAACAGAAACACGGGTGATGAAAGATTAAAGCGGAGCTCACCCTTCCTTGTGGCGTCTCGGCCGCAGCTCTCGCGATACTCCGGCAACTCCAAGCCGGCATCTGCAGTACAAAATTTGTGTATCGCTGTTCAGCGCTGGCCCGTCCACATCAAGACTCGCCACACTTCATCTTTGAAAAAGCGGCTTTATTCAGATTGCAAAAAGTGATAACAGGCAGTGGGTAAGTGGTGCGAACTAACGCGTTTCGTGCCCTCTCTATTGGCACTTCATCAGAGAACTCTGATGAAGTGCCAATAGAGAGGGCACGAAACGCGTTAGTTCGCACCACTTACCCACTGCCTGTTATCACTTTTTGCAATCTGAATAAAGCCGCTTTTTCAAAGATGAAGTGTGGCGAGTCTTGATGTGGACGGGCCAGCGCTGAACAGCGATACACAAATTTTGTAAAGCCAATTGGCCATTAGTTTAATAAAAACACACACACTACTCGGTTTAATGTGCTTAGAATCGCAGCGTTTGTCTTTAGAATGCATCCTCTGCATATTTATTCTCAAGCAGTTCTGTAAACATGACCCATGGTTTGTTCAAGGTCAACCAGGACATTCGGGCATAGCTCTTATCACTTACTCTTCATCCTAGCAGCTTTTCTGGTCAGGACACTTTAAACTTAGTGAAGTGTGGTCCCTTTGTAAAAGCACCTTTGTTAAGGGCACCCTCTGTGGCTCCAGTGAGGGGGAGGTTAGAATAGGTACATTAACATTTCAGTGAAGAACAATTACTTCTGAGTCGTGATAGTTCAGCTGCAGAAAATCTCAGCCGAGCTGCTGTGAGAGCTATAAAAACAATGTGTAATATCCTGTATTTTTAGCTTAACCGCGGGGAACCTCTCTGAAATGCTGCGGCCTCTGCAGGCACAGGGAAAATCACACAAACTCCAGAAGAAAAGAAAGGAAAACAAAACCTTTTCATTTTAAGGCTTGGCTAAACCATTGCCAACAGGGATTTAGAAGAAGCAGGACATTTTACAGGTTAATTCTGTTGTGAATAAGTGCAATAGCCTGATATAAAGAGCACAACCCTGTTCACTTCTCCTAGTCATTGGTGCTAGCCAAATACCTAGACACAACAGAGTCACCGTAGCACTGACCACTGATATTCTTTTAAACCATCCTAAGGGTGTTTTCAACATTCTTGCAATTAACCGTGTACTAATGAGCTCACGATGTGTTTTTATGTATATAATTCAGCCTCCACTGCAGAAAGGGCCTTTACATCTGTATAGTTCTGATCTGTGCCCATAACTGTACAGCTTTTAAATGTTCAATTTCTTAAAATATACTCTGCATATAATAAGACAAGCAAGTACCTCAGCCCACAGAGCCAGTGTTTGCCATTTTTATGCATACAGTATGTAGCATTAGTGTACATTTTCCTGACCAAGAGCACCCGATCCAGTGCAGCCTCCCCCTTGATCCTACATGTCCAGCCACCCTATTCCTCCTAAGCTTCTCACGTGGCCCAGCCATTTTTCAAATCTCCATCTCACATGCATACCATGGTATGGGATGCATTATCAATTTATCCCTTGTCCAGAAAGTTCCAAATGATGGGAAGGCCATCTACCATAGACTTCATTACAAACAAATAATTCTAATTTTTAAAAATAATTTCCTTTTTCTCTGTAATCCGGAAAAACCCCCAAAGAATTCTGGATAGCAGGTCCCACACCTGTATGAGCAAAATAGCTTTTTATACAAGTGCGACATTCTTAACACCTGTTCTGGTATGACAGATTGGCAAGGCGGCATTGTCATGTCATTTGTCTAAAGTGTTTTCTCCATATTAATTTCCCTTTCATTTACACAGAAGCTGTGTGTTATCCACCTGTAGACCAGATGTTTTTTGTTTGCTGAATTAATCAATAGCTCAGAACTCTAACGATGCCCTCTAAACTGCTTAATACATGTTCATTCACATTTGTTACCAATACTTTTTACTTAAAGTTCTGAATCCTTATTTGAAGTTCTAAAATTAATGGCTGACCAGCCTACTTATAAATTAACTACCATTAAAAGACAGAAACCCAGCCAGTATGTCACAATTGCAGTTTGACAGTTTACCCATTACCTATGTAGTCCCTAATTCATACAATAATACGTAGTCGATAAGTATAAACTAAGGAGCTGAGCGCTAGCTCAGCTGATTGTTTGTACAATAGTATGTATTGTATATGTATGGAATCTATTATCCAGAATGCTCGGGATCTGTGATTTTATGGATAAGTCTTTCTGTAGTTTGGAACACCAGACCCTAAGTGTGTTAAAAAAAATCGTTTAACCATTAAATGAACCCAATAGGATTGTTTTGCCTCCATTAAGGATCCCAACTCAGAATTCATAGCTGGGATGAAATACAAGGTACTGTTTTATTATTACACAGAAAAAAGAAAATCATTTTAAAAATGTGGCTTCTGAATATCCAATGCCATACCAGTATTAGTAAAGATATTTTGGGGCCCACTAAATGGTGAGGCATTCCCATGGTTACCCTCATATATGATCTTATCCTTAGCTGATCTATATATGTGTAGCTATTCCTCCCGTAGGTTGGTGGTTTTATACAAGTGTAGGGCTTTGTTCAGGAACTGCTCACACGCAAACTGCCCTATTTATACCCTCCAATGCTCATACCCTACAGACATATACCAAGTTGAGTAGTGATCGGCTTATCTGACTGGTTTTGCTTCGCCTAAATTGCAACAAAATGCATTGAAGTCTATTGGCTACAATTTTTTTTTTTTTTTTTTTTTACTACTGTTGAGCATTTATTCCAAATCTTGTAGAGAGAATATTTTCCTAAAAGAAGTGCAGTACAGATAAGTTATAAGGCTGGTTCTTGAGAGTCCTACTTTGCCCCTCTCAGAAGTAGACAGGACTAATCTCTTAGGCATTGATTACAAAAGGGACTAATGACGTGCGTAGCTTGCACCGCTGCATGTCACACAACATTCTGTTTTCATTGGGGACCCTTTCAAGCTTATAATCTCATTCCTGTGTACATAGCATGCACATTCCTCCTCTGAGAACTGAGACAGTGTTGCACCACAACGTGGACTCACAGATGAATGAAAGTGCGACGTGCACTGGCATTACCCAGGCCGGAAAGTAATTATTATGTAAAGGGGCCTCCTATGGTTTTGAAGTTCATAGGATCAGCTGTTCACAGATGCAATTTTGCTGTGGAATGATTTCTTACTCACATCCTGGGGAGAAATGATTACATTCCCAAGACTCTGGCACCATTTCCTTCACAGCTTTCAGTTAACCCTTTTCACGGCCACAGTCAGCAGACATGTCCCTAACACACGTTCTAGTCTTTGCTTGGTGAAACTTGTTGACCTTGACCATCACATGCTATATGATGTCATCAGACGTCTGCAAATGGAACTAATGAATCCTTTAGAGTACCCCTTGTGTACGTGACACTTTCCTGCTGCAGCTACTGGCTTTCCCTGTTATCACTTTCCAATCTCACATGTCAGCACAGAGACGTAAATTAGCTAAGAAATATTTGGATTTGAAGGTCAGCCTCGCTTTATTAGAATACTGTATTGGCATTTACTGTATCCTTCTTATAAAAAGTAATGAGCCTTTCCAGGGATACATGATAGCTTTTTTTTTATTCCATCAGCCCACATGAAACATATCCTAACACCTGTTGTTGTACTCTCTCTTATCGCTTTGTCAGTTGGAATGCACAGTTACCTCAAAACCACCATGTACAGAAGAAAATTCCCAAGCTTTTTTTTTTTTTACATTATTTTATCTTGAACATTCTAGCAATTTTACACAGTTCTGGCATCCATGACCAGTATGTGTGTAATTTGTTTGGTATAGAACTCCAGAATATGTTTATATATAAATGTACACAGCTCTGTCATTCTCAAGGTCCAGAGTGGTTTTGAGGCAAAGACAACAGAACAGCATAGCCTGTGCCTTTGTGTTGTTTTTTTTGTTTTTGTTTTTTCCAAAAATAACATATAAAATGGGGATGCATATGGGGGGAAATGTACACTGACAAGAGTATCCCCATTGATAAAGTTCTTGTATACTACTTCATCTTAAATAAGGTTCTTATGTGCTATCTTCCAGGTTAACGGCTGCCTTTTGGACCCACTGCCTCCAGTTACTATAAGGAAAGCATGTCAGTCGTTGCCATGCAACATGATGGAGACATCTATAGATGAAGGCATTGAGACGGAGGATGACACTGAGGAGGACCCAGCTCAAGCATTTGCAGCTTGTCAGGGCAGGCGTAGTGGACAGAGGCGACATACTCTTGCCGAAGTGACCAATCAATTGGTTAGGCTACCTAGCGGGGGTCCAGACATGGAAGGTAAATGGCAGATTCCAAAAAAACTTCCATATATTCACCACACCCTATGCCCCCCATTTCCCTGCAATGTGTCCAGGGCAAAGTAATGTATTGGAAAAGAATTACCCAATCCTATTTATCGTTATAATTGGGAACCCGACTACCTTAGCCCTCAATTGTTTATTAATCTATTTGTTCACTTGGAAATTGTTCATACTGTTTAATAATACAATAGTTACATATTGGATTCATATTAAACATTTTTCCAGGGGCAAAAGGACAAGTCCACAATAATGTACAAACCCCTTTTGTGTGAAATGTATATCCAGATTTGTGGTATTTCTGTGTTATCAGAACATCTTGTCAGTCTAAAGACGTACAATTAATGAAATCTATGCAGTAATGCGTGTGTCCATAATGTTATAACAAAATGTAATTGAAAAGTTAGTGGAAGTCTATGAATACATTAAATATTTGTGTTTGTGTGTGTGTGTGTGTGTGTGTGTGTGTGTAGCTTTTTTTTTTTTTTTTTAATCACAGAAAAAGTAGAAAAAATATGACCAGGAAAAAAATTATTCACCTCTTAATTTTATCTTTTTTTTGCAGGCAAACTTTTCACCATTGGGGACAACCCATCTCTGGGAAGTGTAGATTCAGAATTCGACATGGGATCTATTCAGAGTGATTTCAGTTTCCAAGATGAAATGAAAGAAGCTGTTATGGCAAATCAACCAGTCACCAGGCTGACACCACCATTCATAGGACTGCGACCAACAAATTTAGCTATGCCCACAATTCCCTGCCAAAAACGGGAGGCTCATAACAGGTCTCCAGTCAGTTTCCGAGAAGGCAGACGAGCATCAGATACCTCTCTAACACAAGGTAATTCATTTCTTTCTGGATTTCACCTCATTTGTAATAACCATTTGCAAATGTTTCTATTTGTGTATGAATAAATATGAAAATTGAGACATCCATACCAGATCCTCCAGCTAGGGTCCTGTATGAGCTACATGTTGTCAGACACAATCAAAGTCTGTCTTTCTCTCTCTGTCTCTTTCTTTCTTTCTTTCTTTCTTTCTTTTTCTTTCTGTCAATTGCAGTTTACATTCTGTATGTGTGCACATTTCAGAATCTGCATTACACAAGCCAATTAAACTACAGTACAGTTGTGGCAGTGCCTTGTAGCTATGGAACAAAGTGATTTAAAGCTTGCCATTGAGGGAAGAAAGTATGACTGCATTTTTCAGACTTTCGCATTCCTAAGACCTTGAACTTTGTGAAGTTTAATAATCACAAAGAAAATGCTTTGATGTAATTAAGTTAAATGTATTCTCAAATATATAGGTATTGTGGCCTTTCGTCAACATCTGCAAAACCTGGCCAGGACAAAGGGTATCTTAGAGCTCAACAAAATTCAGATGTTTTATGAACAGATGGGACCTGATGAGGAGCAAAATGTCACTAGCGTTCCAAACCACCTCCAGGACTACAACCATCACGTGGTAAGGAAATCCTTCCGTATTCTGATGGGACTAGAACCAGGGCCGGATTTACATAGTGGGTGCCCCTAAGCCCAATGCTGTTCTTCACCCCTGTCCCCTCCCCTTTATTTGTGCAAATTTTTATCATCCGGACCAAAGCAATGGGGGATTGGCGCACAGGAAATTTAAAAAATCATTGTATCTCCAGCGCATCCCCAGTGTTTATAAAACCAATGTGGGTGTTGTTGGGCAGCATGCCACTTTCTACTAGAACTACTAGACCTGTTGTCTACTATATTGAACTGGTTCCCTCATGATGGAACTTCAGAAGGCCAGGCCTGTTTCTAACTCGCATTTACTCTTTGCAGCTGGATATGTCTGCGCATCTTCCAAGTGTATCCACGTTTCCCAATGGCATGCACCCCCATTTTCTCTCTAGACGCCAGAGTTTGGAGACACAGTATTTACAGCACAGGTTGCAGGTATGTTATTCTGTAGTTGTTGCTCATTATTGATAATGTGCCTAAAAATATCCCTATATTAAATCTTTTTTTGGAAAGGATAGGTGCCCACAAAATATTATACAATGCAGTATGTCAAAACACTGTAGTAGAGTAGAACCAATTCGATCACAACTGTGCCCACTGAGGCTGAGTCTTTGGGCACTGGCCTCCATTGCCAAAGAACCATCAAAACCGTCAAACTTACCAAATACCTACCAAGTACAAAAAGAAGTAACTAATAACTTAAAATAGGAAAAAGCAGTGCCAAGAGGTCTGAAAAAGAAAAGAATAATACAGGAAGCATATCAACTTTGGCTATCTGAGACCAAAATATAAAGCCTACATCATCGAAAGGACTACCTTTAGTAGTAACTACCCTGGGAGATATATTGCCCCCTTTTGTTTTGTTAGATTTATAATTAATGCTAGACCTTACTATATGAAGATACTATGTATATATTTGTTGGAAAAAACAAAGAGAAAAAAAACTTCAAATGAGTTGCTGCCTTCCCTGGTCTTTTTCATTAGAAGAGCAAGTCTCCTATTCAGTGAATGCTGCCTAGTAACCTCATGCTCTGTCCATTTCCCATTGTTTAGATAATATGATTTGTTAATGGTTTGCTTCTTTATAGCTATTGTAAAACAAATCCGGACATTACTCTGAGAAATAGTTACCAATACACAACAGTCCCCACTGAACTAATTCAAAATAGTTAATGAATAACTGTGTAATTCTAAACAACCATGCAATATACATTAATTAAAAATGTTCAGTGGTTTAATTGTAAATGTAATTGCTATTGAAATAATTCTACCTTTCTATTCTCTGCACTGCTGGTTCTGACCCTTGCACAATATAGCAAAATCCAATTTATTAACAGTCCTTTAAGAAAGCATGCAAGGCTTTGGGCAAAATGCACTCTTTGCTGGAGAAGAGCTGCCTTCAGCTACATTGTCTGAACTTGCCTGCCTTCTACCAGTGCTCCATTTCTTCAGCCTAAATTTCCTTTACACCAAAGAGTAAAGCCGATAATAAACCAAAACATAATATTTTTCCTGGAATTTAAACCACTAATTGTTAATTTAATTAAGTACTATTTGTTTGCATAATTTGCTGCTACGCAAACAGCAAGATTCTTAGAACAGTAGAATGAAATATATTCCCTTACGTAACTAGAAAAAGTGACAAATCATTTCTACATCCACGAAGAAAGGGGTTATTCATCTTTAAATCTTTTAGTATAATGAGGAGATTGATATTCTGAGACAATTTGCCATTCGTTTTATTTATTATTTTTTTATTATTATTTGTGGTTTTTGAGTTACAGTACATTTTTATTTGTCCTGCCTGTTTGATTAGGCAGCACGTGTGCATTAGCCCCCACGGCCTTTAAACCACACACCCAGTAACTTGTGGAAGGGAACTGTGAACTGCCTGCAGTCACATACATAGCCAGTAATGAGTGACAGGAATCTCAGACTTCCCTATTTCCCAATGGCTTTGCAGCGCACCAGGATGCCTGCCAGGGAGTGAACACCCAAAAATAAAGTGAATAGTTGATTTGTTTCCTGATAAGCACACTGAGAAACTGTTTCCTTCTCTTTGTTATTTTGCTTTTTATTTTCCCCCCCTAAACACAGTACTTTGTCAGCATATAATAATTTTCCTGTGTGTCTAAAATAATCAATCTGTATATGCATGTGTTTTGCCCTGCATACATGTACGAGCATGCCCTATTATAATAGTTGCTTTGCAGTTCTAAGGTCACTCTTGGTTTTGTTACAGAAAGCAAATTTACTGGCCAAAGCCCAGAACAGCTGCCAGTTATATTGTAAAGAATCACCAAGGAGCCTGGAGCAGCAGTTACAGGAACACAGGTGAGAGTGTGGAGCAGAAACCCATATCTGTATCATCATGATGATGATGATGTTTCTATATCTGGGATATCCCAGCATGCTCTGATAGTTAAATGCCTATAGATATGCTTGACGTGTTCTAGCACAGGATAATGTAACAACAGGAACAAGATTGTAACCAAGTCTAGCAACATATAGAATTAAACAGCGAGTAGCCACCCATACATCTATAGAGTCTCCTACCTATGGAGACCCCTTGGGAGAGGACTTCATCCAAATTCCAATGAGTTCCTCATCCAATGGGATTTTCCCGTAGGCCAGGTCATATACATGTGCCAATAAGTTGCTGATTCAACTGCCTTATTAGCCCTTTTATGGTCACCTATACCCTTTGGTGCCATTTTTGCAATGTGACGTAGTTCAAATTGCAATTTGGTGCACCTGCCCCTCAGTTTTTCATTTCTACATTTGCAAATAATTTATAGTCCGTGTCTGTGCCATTAGGTGGCATTTTATTTCTGCTTGACATACTATTTGTTATTACCTGATCAACACAAATTTTTTCAAAAATGTGAGATAAATTCACTTTATTATTAATCCAACAGATTGCACCAGAAACGGCTTTTCCTTCAGAAGCAACCACAGCTGCAGGCTTATTTCAAACAGATGCAGATAGCTGAAACCTCTTACCCCATGCAGACTCCGCAACTACCCTTGTCACACCAGGACACAGTACAACAGACACAGTTTGGCTTGTCTCAGCCACTTAGCCCTGTTATGGAACCAGCTTCTGATGAAATGCAATATGACCCATTCTTAAGTCAGTATCACAAGTTACATTCCCAGCAGATGCAGAACCTGGTGCAACCTAGCCAGCCACAGGTCACGGCGCAGATGCCTGTGCAGCAAGCTTCTTTGCATTATGCTTATCAGACCTGTGAATTATCAGGAGTGCCATCCCACGAGCCAGAATACACAAACCAGTGTCAGTATTCTATGAACTCAACGCAACAAGGTGTTATGACTTTGCCTGAAAACCAGAGTAATCTAGCAGGACCTGACCCACAGTTGTCCTATGAAACACTGGCCCTCGGTGAGCCATGTGACTGTGAGATGATGGAGACTGTTGATTCACACAGTGGATATGTCTTAGTCAATTAGACATTGCATGGAACATTATGTCTATGATCATGCTTTAGGGCAAGGCTGAAAAAAAAATGAAGGAAGAAAGTGTGAATTTTGAAAAGCTTTTATTCTTGTTGTCCCACCCAAAATAAGAAGGAAAAATTCATTACTTATTCTCCTACCCTTGGCCTCATTCCAGCTTTAAAAGCTGATTTGCTGAGATTCCAGATTTAATGTTCTGTGTCCCAGAAACCTGAGGTCCTGTAGAGGAGAAGTGACAGGAATATATCATTCTGACCTCCTACAGCACAATAAGACACTGGACTTTATAAATGACTCCAGATCGAAATGGCGGAGTTCATCTTTTATTAAGCAATATTCATTTTGTGGGAAGGGATTGTTCTTTGTAAAGTAATCATTATTGTAAAAAAAAACAAAAAAAACTCACAAACATTTCTTAGAACATGACTGCATTCTAAGTTACTGACTTTGGCAACAAGCACTTTGCAGTAAAACATGGAGAAGCTGGGAAGCCAAACCAGCTACCTGATTTCTAGACTAACATTGCTTGGAGAAACAGAACTTTAGAAGCCTCGGGAAAAGGAGAGGCATGAATGTGAATGCACAAAATAACATTACAGTACTGTTTTTGAAATGAGCTTGAGCTCTTGGGAAAAACCTATGATAATAACAGGAGCGTTTGAACTTGAGAACCAAGGCAAGACATACAATGTTCCTCATTGTAGTGCCTCAAGCTCACTTTTGGAGACACACGGCAGCCTTTGGAGACAAGAGACCATTGTTACAAGGCGTGTCACTTTTTAAGAACACAATGAAGAAATAATAATTAAGACTATGTTTTGAAGTCACAGTAATACTGTATGTTGCTGTTTGTTGAAGAAGCTTTGTACATTTGGTAACTATCTAGATTTTAGAATCAGGAAATCACAAAATGAGCTACAAAAATAATGTGTGAAGTGTGGTAGTTCTGTGCCTTTTTTGGGTTCTTTTTCATACTAGATTCTACTTTTTTTTTTTTTTTTCCAGATGGAAAAATTACCATAACCCCATTTATATCAATGCTACATCCAAAGTCCGTTCAGAGTCTGTGTGTACGTATGTTTGTTCCACTGTGTGGAATGCTAAATTGTTTAATGAATTCTATGTCTTGATTGCTCATGTGTAGAGAAAATGTTTCAAAAAGTATTATAGCAATATTTAATTCTATTTAATGTCATGAACTGTTGATATATTAACCATGGAAATGGATGTTCACACAAAGCTACAGTGAGGGAAATAATAGTGCATCAATGCAAATCATGTGTATAGTATTCTAATCAGAAGAGGTTACCTTAGCTGAGTTTGTAACTTAGATACAACGGTGTGTCCTCGTTCACAAATAGACGTTGCACTTTCTGTAAATTCAAGATTCAAAATAGCCATATTGTAATAGAACCTCCCATTAGGTAAGATGCATTATAACAGAAAAGAAGCTAGTAGTGTTAATGAATTTTGTTGTTGCGTTATCAGAGAAGGACTAAGCAGGCATCTCTTAATTCTGACCCAAGAAATCCCAGTACACTACATCATTAATCAAATCCTACATGTGAACCCTATTTTGACAAAGTTAAAGGGTCACTGTCTGAACCTTATTTTTTCTTTTTCTATGGATTTGTACAATGGAAATATTAAGAGTTGAATTTTAATTGCCCTGTTTCATTAGTATAAAGGCTCAGCTTGCAGTTTTAGCCTTGTTTATATAGCCATTGTCTCACTGTCAGGCAGAGTATGTGCTCCATGACTTCCTCCAGCCCTGATCACATGAATAGAAGGGGCACTTGGTGAGGGGGGGTAGAGTAAGGTCGCAGCTGGGGTGGTGGGCACATAGGGGTGGCAGAAAAAGGGTCTGGGGTTGTGTGCAGGCTCCTGATGTGGCAGCATTGGTGGGTCCCTACCAAGTCTGATACTGGGGGACATAATTGGCACTTTTAAAGCAGGGACAGCTTGGTAGGTTTTTCTTATAGATTGTATAGAGAGATACCATTTCCCATAGTAAGCACAAGCCTCCTTAAAATTGTCCGGGTCTACTGACCTTTTTAATTTTCACTCATAGAACCTACCAACCCTCTTTGCTTATTTTATTTGTTCCACTATGGTACTTGATAAACTCTCATCCTACTCAACTAGAATTTTGCCTCTTGATCTCTGCGTTTCTCCTCACTAGTGTCTATGTATAATTTGCTTCCAGTCGTTCTGTCCGTTCCTTTGATGGCTTCCGTGATATCCCTAGACCTGTGCTTTGGCAAGAAATAGGAAGCAATTCTGCTACAGTCATATAGGGATCTATAAATACAAAATTAGCATTGTTCAAGTGAGTGTCCATTACCTATGGTGTGAATTCTTTCATTACTTGACCTGCTCTACACTGAGAATTCACACCCACAAGTGATAAAAATTAACCATTTGCTTTTACCTTACAAACATCCTTTTGCAGTATATTTTGAACCAGGCAACTTAATTGTAAGCCCATAATGATAAATATAATTGTATCCTTCCTCTAGAATGCTCCAGCATTTTACTGTTCTTGTTTGAAGATTTGAAATTTAGAGTTGTCTACAAAAGCTGCCCTTTTCATTCAACTCCCATTATGATACCTACCTTCTTAGAATAAGGGGTTGATTTATCAACTTTTGAATTGAAACCTTTATTGCAATTCAAATGTTTTTGCGCAAAGACTCGTGAATTTGGGTTTCCAAAATTCTAATGTGCGCCGAATATTAAGCAGAAAAAAAATTAGAAAAGCTCAAATGTAAAACTTCGGCATGTTGAAGTCAATGGGAGTTGTCGTAGGCAAAATGTAAGCTTTTTGTTTTCCGTTCAGATTTTTTTGTAGACCCATTGAAAATGATGAGTATAAAGTCCTAGTATAGTGTTCAATGAATTTTTTTTCAAGGTTTTAGACTTTTTCAGATTAAATTTTCTCATAAATAAGCAAACATTTGAGTTTGGTAAAATTTCAAGTTTATTCAAATTGGAAAAAAAAAACAACACTAAAATTCACAAATTTGAATATTACTTCTGACCTCAGCATTTCTGACTTCATTGAGTGGCCCCTTTCTGAAGTTTCAGTAAGGTGGGGATGGTGCTATTTTTGTTTTTGTGCTGCAGAAATGATTTGGGGCAATTTCTTTAGCCTTAAATCATTAATGACTGACCTATGGGTAGTCTGACCTCCTTGACTTGTGGCTAAGAGGGCTTTCAAGTAATTCATGAATAATGATAGCATCTCTTTAAAAGTCACGTTTCCTGGACATTTATTATGAAATCTTTTTTTAAAAAATTTTTTGCATTCTTGAATAAGAGTTTCAGAATATGAAGTACTTTGTTCCCATTAAACAGAACTGTCTATTTTGATTTGCTCCTATGTGTAGCTCTACTGATCAGCACAGTGACAGTCTGAGTGCAGCTACAAGGAGCAGATACAGGCCTGAATACCGCAAAAGTATGCAAGCACACCATAGCAAGCATACCATGGAAACTCTGCATAGATAGCACAGGGCCGAGTACAGATATAGTCCTAGTATAGTATTAAGCACCATCATTTTATCTGGATATTTTTTTAATGTAATACAAATTAAAAATAAATAAATAAAGGATCCAGCTGCGATATCGAGATAATCGTTTGAATTGCAATAGTGATTTCCTGGAGCAATGTTACCAAGTTTTGTAGCACTATACTGAAAAAGCACCCCAAGTCAAAATATATTTTTATAGAAAACGAAGTCCAACTCAATTGTTACTCAATATATCAGGTCAAAAAAATTGGGTTCCTAAAAATGATTCATGCTTGATGCAGTGCTACATTAATCATGGGGATTTTGGGGGATGAATACATATATTTTTTAGGTTTTGTGATGAAATTAGGAGGTATTTATTTATTTTACTTTTCACTTCCTGTTTTTGTTGTTACCAACATGAGTTGACTTATCTATGATGCCATTGGTTTCATAGCCTGTTTTTGTCCTGTTTTGTTATAATCCCTTTAAAGGGAGCTAAATGTGGACGTCACCAAGCAGACCAGGGCCATACATTTGAATTGGGCAGCCAAAAACTTCTGTTAATTGTGGCTGTAGCAGAAATAACTTCTCATATCCTATGCCAAGCGAAAATCAGGAGACAAGGTATAATGGCCCTTTAACACTGTAATGCAATCAAGGAGCATTATTTATAAATCAAATTAATTCACTAACTCGCTCCTCGTAAAACAAAGACATGTTTTATTTGGCCAAGAAAATGCAGGAGTGCGTACTACTATCTGTTGACTTAATCTCAACCTTCTGAATTACTTAATGCCCTTGGGGTTATGTAAAAAAAGGCACTAAGTTTGCCCAGGTGCAGTGGCAATATAGCAACCAATCGACAGGTAGCATTTACTGGTCACATCTTATTGGTTGCTATACGTTATTGCTCTTGGGCAAACTTAATGCCTTTTATTACGTATGGGGATTACTGTAAACCTGCACGTAAGGTCTTTTTATTGGCAGAACTTGAACCTGCTCTTAGATATTAGCTGTGCATACTTGCAGTTATCATTGTGCATGGTCAAGGAGAGTCCTAGTCACTGTCTCTTAAAGGTATACTGTCATGGGAAAAGACATTTTTTCAAAATGAATCAGTCAATAGTGCTGCTCCAGCAGAATTCTGCATTGAAATCCATTTCTCAAAAGAGCAAACAGATTGTTGCCAGCTGGGAAATTGACAAAATGTCTAATGTCAGATTTCAAAATTGAATATAAAAAAATCTGTTTGCTCTTTTGAGAAATGGATTTCAGTGCAGAATTCTGCTGGAGTAACTCTATTAACTGATGCGTTTTGAAAAAAACATGTTTTCCAATGACAGTATCCCTTTAAATAGAGAAGGGTTTTGCTCCTTGTATGCGGAGAGCATACATTCTTTTAATATGAGTTGTATACTTAGGAGTGGGAGGAGCTGCAATACTGCTTACTATAGCAGAGATATCGGTAGACTTCAATGAAACCGAAACCCCTGTGGCCGGAAATAGACTGATGGAGTGCCTGTGGTTTGACAAGCAATGTGGCAAGTCCCACACACATAGATGAATGCATACACAAAAAAAGAGAAAATGTATGTAACAAAAAAATATTACTAATAAACCCCCCTCCCCAGGGCTGGACTGAGAATTAAAAAGGCCCTGGCATTTCAGGTATACAGAAGCCCAATCAGCCCACACAGAGGCCCAAACAGCCCCCACCAGCCCACTACATACTGACTTTCTATGGCACCTTATAGCAGCCCCTCTGGTATTTGCCAGAACCCACAGTTTGCCAGTCCGGGCCTGCCCTCCCCAATATTTCCATTAGAGTATTCCCAAAGGAGCCATGTGTTAAACAGCCTATCTTGCTCAGCACATTGACGTCACAATGTTATGCTGTATCAGACAGGTGCTGTTACCTTCACATGTGGAACCAACTTGAATTTTCTCTCAAATTTATATATGAATGTTTTAAAGAAAAAAAAAGTCTAGCAATAAAGCTAATCATTCTTATGGGGGATTTTTGAAAAGAAATCATCATACAGGTTCACAGTATAGGAAAGCCTATTTATGTTGTTTAATGCAATAAATGACATGTAACTACCTGCAGCCGAGATGGAGCTAATAAGAGCATTTAGAATAATACTTGGAAAGGTTCTTTTTATTTGATGTTTAGGTTGTACTGGATTTTATTTAAAAAAAAAAAACATCCTTATTAGTCAGCTGATTGTTTTGCGCTCAACGCACAAGGGACATTGTCAATTACAGTTTGTGTATGTAATTGAAGCAGAAGTGGATAATGTGGTTTGCATTTAATAAAGGTGTTTCAGTATGTCTTGTGTTTTATTCTTTGCATGTTACATACCAGAGTGGGTAAAGCACCTGCGGGGTTTTATTAGTAACTTGGAAGTAGTTGGAAGGTGGTGATGCAAAGTATGTCATGCATGGAAGGAAGCCACAGTCAAGGGTCAAAATTTGGTATGTGATCTGTTATCCATAAACTCCTTATCCAAAAACCTCCGAATTACAGAAAGGACATCTCTCGGAATCCATTTTATCCAAATAATTCAAATTTTTTTAAAAAAATAAAACCGTACCTTGTACTTGAGCCAAACTAAAATATAATTAATCATTACAGGAGGCAAAACAGTCATATTGGGTTTATTTAATATTTAAATGTTTTTTTAAAGTACACTTAAAGCATGGACATCCAATTTAGGGAAACGCTCATTATTTACAAAGCCCCAAGTCCCGAGCATTCTGGATAATCGATACCTGTAACTGAGAAAGTTTATGGTATGATGGGGCAAGGGTATAGAATACCGTGCACGGTCAGTGCGGTCACAAACCTTTATGATATGTTGATCTTATTTCAAACCATTTAGAGGAATGGGCTATAGAGACCCAAAATATAATTATGTAATTTATTGGCAGCAAAAAGATATAAAAAGCCAAGTTTTTATAGGTAGACCTGACATGATCTGATACCATCATCCAAGGTCTCCTATGCTGTAAGAATCTGTCCTGGTTCATTTGCTGATGATTTATTTTTAATTCCCAGCTGTATTGTAATTAAAAACTGTAATTTCTGAAGTTATGTGCCCTGTGAGCATATTTATGCACATTCCGAAAGTTACCCCAGCCAAACATGACTGCAATACAACTGCCCATATGCTAGAGTAGACCGCCATGAATTAAAGCATGATTGGCTCTGAAGTCCAGCAAGCATAGAGATGTCTAACACTGCACATAAATTTTTTTCCAGGTTGACGGACAGGAGAATTCTTCAATAAGGATCATATCTGCTCTGTCACACTTGATTTACACGCTACTTGGTTTCATATAACTGAACATGTGGTTTATTAGCTCTAAACCGCATTATACAGTATAACAAACAAGGGAAAGTTGTGCTCACCACTAATTTTTAAAACCATTAGGTGGGGGTGCAAAGAGGCTGTGACCACAAAATACATATAGACAAATACAAGAGTCCTCTGCACTCAACCCATTATCAATATGTTTGGTACATTTATTGGGACCAACAGCTCAAACTACTGAAAGTGCTGAATCTTTGGCTCCTCTTCACTCCCTTATCTACTCATGCACCATGTATTCACCACTCCGTTTCCTGAGCTAGCATACGTCCATAATTCCCAAACTTCCCAATTAAATTTAGGCATTTAGATAGAGCAAAGCCCTAAATGGGTGATTCACCTGTGTGTGTGTTTGTACATAAATTGGTTTTTCACAGCAATTTCCAAGTAATGCAGGCAAAACCCATGCCATAACACATAAGCTGTATAGAGGACCCAGTGGTTGCAGGGGGGCTTCCTCTATAGCTTCGGGCTGGATAAGCTTTTTGTGCTGGGCCCCTCTGAAGATTTTTTTTGGGAGGGGTGGCTGGCATGCTCTTGTTACACGACTGTCGTGGGTCTTATGGGAAAGTTATAAGTGGAATATACCATTAAATCTTTGAACATGCTTTGATTGCTTTTTTTTGATTCCTTTTAATTTCTTGCAATTTGAATTAATTTTACTTTACAATTTTTTTAGCCGGTTAATAGTTTTCCCTTAATTTCTGTGCATTCAAATGCTCTGGCAAGCTAGAGGCTGGTGCAAGCTCTACCCAGCCAAATTTGGCTTTGCAAAGGCAAACAGTGCAACAAGTACTTAGACCTCAGTAATGTACCTAAATACCTGCACAGTTTATGGACAATAAACGTTGGAGAAGGTGTAGCAGCAGCAGCCAAATTGGGATTCTAAACATGTTCTTGCCATTTTCCTAGCAGTTCAAATTGTATCGCATTTATTAACCTTTGCCTGACATTCTAGAAAGTTTCAGGAACTGTTCAAAAGAATTGTTCAAATTTTAAATGTTTCATTAATCTGTCAGAGGATTCGTATTCACTAAAAAGTGGTCACCAGGTCAAATGCTATTGTTACACATGGGTAGAAATCTGTCATGGAACTGATTCTTAAATTCATCTAAAATAAATTAGCATTTCAGACATTTTTTGGAGTGGAGATGAAAACTTGTGAAATGTAGAGCTTCTGGCACAAATGGCATTTCATAACCAATAAACCTATATAAAGAAGCCTGTGGCAGATTACTATAAAGGCAAACCAAGTGATTATCTAGAGCCTGTAGTTTCGGGGGAGGCTCAGTGCAGTGAAAATGCATCTGTCAATAGTGATGCTTTAGCAGAATTCTGCATTGAAAATGAGCAAACTGAATTTTTTTTTAAATATATAAAATGGGGCTAGACATGCCAATTTCCCAGGTTCACTCAGTCATGTGACTTGTGCTCTGATAAACATAAGTTACTTTTTATTGCTGCACTGCACTCCCTTTCCCCCCAGCAGCACATCAGCAGAACAATGGGAAGGTAACAAGATAACAGCTCTCTGGTAGATATATAAACAGCACTCAATAGTAAAAATCGAAGTCCCACTGCAACTCCTCCTGTTACACTGAGTAGGAGAATTAATAGTCTGTCAGAAAGCAGTACTGTTGTGAAGTGCTGGCTCTTTCTGAAAACACATGACCAGGCACAATGACATGAGATGGCTGCCTACACACCAATATCATAGCTAAAAAAAAAAATACACTTGTTGGTTCAGAAATTAAATTTTATATTGTAGAGTGAATTATTTGTAAACCGTGTCATTTGGAAATAAAAACTACTCCATAAAAATCATGACAGAATCCCTATAAGTTTATTTAAAGATAAATAAATAAAGTGAGTCTATTTATCTTCATGCGAAGTACAACACAACTGTTTATAAATATCTTGCGGCTCTTTGCTGATATATCCTTAAGAATGACACTAGCTAAAAAAATAAATGTGAAAAGACCTATTGACAATAAGATGGAGAAATAAAATAGGATGAATGGATCAACTTGTACTATGAGCTATCTTCCATAACTCTGTATTCCCTCACTTGCTAAAAAGCCATCCAACCCCTTCTTAAAGCTATCTAATGTATCAGCCTGTACAACTGATTCAGGGAGAGAATTCCACATCTTCACAGCTCTCACTGTAATATTTAGGCTGAAACTCTTTACTTCTAATCGGAATGGGTGACCTCGTGTCTGGAAAGCTGGAAGCTGGAAAGACCTACTGGTAAATAAAGCATTAGAGAGATTATTATATGATCCCCTTATATATTTATACATAGTCATCATATCTCCCCTTAAACGCCTCTTCTCCAGCGTGAACATCCCCAATTTGGCCAGTCTTTCCTCATAGCTAAGATTTTCCATACCTTTTACCAGCTTAGTTGCCCTTCTCTGGACCTTCTCTAATTCAATAATGTCCTGTTTGAGTGATGGAGACCAAAACTGTACGGCATATTCTAGATGGGGCCTTACCAGTGCTCTATACAATGGAAGAATGACCCCCTCCTCCCGTGAATCAATGCCCCTTTTAATACAGCTCAAGACCTTATTTGCCCTTGATGCTGCTGACTGGCATTGCTTGCTACAGCCAAGTTTATCATCTACAAGGACTCCAAGGTCCTTTTCCATAATGGATTTGCCTAGTGCAGTCCCATTAAGGGTATAAGTGGCTTGGATATTTTTACATCGCAGGTGCATGACTTCACATGACTTTAGGGGATTATTTACTAAACTCCAGTTGTGTATTTTGGGGCAAAACCTGAATTTCTTGTGTTTTTTTTTTTTTTTTAAAAACTCGAATTATTCGGGATTTATTAAAGCACAATACAACAAAAAGCCAGAATCCGTAAATCTGCCATCACAGACCTGCCAAGGTTGTGTATAAATCAATGGCAGAGGTCCCTATACTATTTTGACGTTTCTGTGGTCTGCACTGGAATAAGCCAAAAAACCTGACCATTTTGGACTTTTCACAGCAAAAATCCAAAAATTTGGGTTCTTCAGTAAAACACCCGAAAAAATGGAGTGATTCAGTAAAAAACTCAGAAAAAATGCACTATTCTGGTTTCCCATCGATTTTAGCAATTTATTTCCCAAACCGATTAAATCAAGCTTTTTTAATAATAAATAAGGTTAGCGTTTGGTTGTCTTTTTTTATTTAAAAAATTTGCTAAATTCGAATTTTAGTAAATAACCCTCTGAATCTCACCTGCCACTTAGCTGCCCAGATTGGAATTAATTGGACTGGATAGTTTTGTGTAATCTGCAAACACTGATACATTACTTACAACACCCTCCCCTAAGTCATTAATGAACAAGTTAAATAAAAGTGGACCCAATACCAACCCCCACTAAGAACCTTACTCCAAATAGAGAATGTACCATTAACAACCACCCTCTGTACCCGATCCTGTAGAAAGATTCCTATCCAAGTGCAAACGACTTCATTAAGCCCAACAGACCTTAGTTTAGAAAGCAGCCATTTGCGGTATCAAACGCTTTGGCAAAATCCAAATAGATCACATCTACTGCCCCCCCCCCCACTGTCCAGCATCTTACTTACCACATCATAAAAAGCAATCAAATTTGTCTGACATTACCTATCCTTCATAAAGCTTCATGACGTTCTACCACTTTTTTTCATTTAGTGGTATGACTGTGCTATATGTTATGTTAAAATTAGAAGTAGTTATTTGGGAATTTTCATGTTCTGATATGGTCTGGACCTGTTCCAAGGGTGTATAATGTTACTGCATCAGAACCTTATAACAACGCCTCAGAAATGCATTTTGTTTTCCTTGAGATTAATCATCTGGGGGATTTCTGTCACCACCTACTGTGTGTTATGTGTCAGAAGGTAATTCTCACTTTGTGTTGAAAAGAAGAAATAATATGCAGTCATTCCTCCTACCCTAGATTGCTAGATTGAAGGGATGCCTGCTTTCAGTATCTTCTCATTAGAATCTGTTTTAATTAAAGGCAGTGCACTTTAATTGCTTTACAGGTTTTAGAAAAGAGTAGCTTATTACAGTATTATTGGGTCTGCTTCTTACACATGGGCTAACATAGAAGTTGAATCAGGCAGCAAGAGGGAGGGATGATTTACAATGAAGAATTTTCTTTCTTTTGTGATTTTGGGTGGGCCTCCTACTTTCAGGTGACACCAGTACCGGACCAGGCTGGCCAGGCACCCTAGGCAACCTGAGTAGAACAGTTGGTCAGCACTCACCCAACCGTATTTAGACAAAGAGGTGCACGTGCAGAGTTTTCCACTCCAACTGGCTGAATATATCGAACAAACACTTGTTTTTGTTTGAGATTTGAGCCAGGAATCCAATAAAGGCTTTTATTTTGCTACCCTAGGCAACCTGGCCAATAACAGCGCCCAATAGGCACGTGGATGTGTGAGTAGACGCGCAAACACATGACCGAATAGCCGGCCAGATCGGAGAGAGGGGACGCAAAGAAGGTACTTGCCTAGCACTCCCCCAACTTGGGCAGATGCCTACTATACCTACCTCTAGTTTCTGGCCCTGGATGAAACTAAGGGTCCAAGTTAATATTGCCTCTGCCTTTTGGCATGAGCAGTCTTTAAAGGAGTGGTTCACCTTTAAGTTAACTTTTAGTGTGTTATAGAATTGTTAATTCTAAGCAACTTTTCAATTGGTCTTCATTATTTGCCTTCTTCTTCTGGCTCTTTCTAGCTTTCAAATTGGAGTCACTGACCTCATCTTAAAAACAAATGCTCTGTAAGGCTACAGATGTATTTTTATTGCTTCTTTTTATTACTCATGTTTCTCTTCCGGCCCTCTCCTATTCATATCCCAGTCTCTTATTCAAATCAATGTATGGTTGCTAGGGAAACCACAAATAAATAAAAAATAAAAGCCTATTGAAAATTATCTGAGACTCTCTACATCATACTAACAGTTAATCTAAAGGTGAACAACCCCTTTCAGGAAACCCTGTGTGAGTTTGCTAATTATGTAGCTTTTGTGCAGAACTACCTCAGCAATCTTCGTCGTTTTACCTCAATGGCTTTGGAAACCAAAACATTTTTTTGGCAGCGTTAAGATGATTAGTAAACTCATGTGGGGTTTCCTGAGGTTGCAATGTTGGGGGCTGACCTTTTGATAAGGTTTATGTCCCCTTTGAGAGTTCGTAAAATGGAGCATATTTATCATTAAGAGCAAAACTAAAGCTAGCCAGTCTGCCAGAGTGAAATTCCTCTAGATGAGACTTTTGAGGAAATTTCTGAGTTGATGAAAATCAGAGTTCACCCATTGACAAAAGCATTTTTTAAAGGAGCACTAAACCCCAAAAATGAATATGGCTAAAAATGTCATATGTTACATACTGAACTTATTGCATCAGCCTAAAGTTTCAGCTTGTCAATAGCAGCAATGATCCAGGACTTCAAACTTGTCACAGGGGGTCACCATCTTGGAAAGTGTCTGTGACACTCACATGCTCAGTGGGCTCTGAGCAGCTGTTGAGAAGCTAAGCTTAGGGGTCGTCACTAATTATCAAGCAGAAAATGAGGTTTGTCTGTAATATAAGCTGATGCTACAGGACTGATTATTAAATTCTGATGCTAATTGAACTGATTTCTGTGCTGCCATGTAGTAATTAGCAGCCTTATATTGTGACATTTATATTCTATGTGTACTGTATATTGTGAGTCAGTCCCTAAGCTCAGTAAGTTACAGCAGCACAGAGCATGTGCAGTGAATCAGCATAAAAGAAGATGGGGAGCTACTGGGGCATCTTTGGAGACACTGATCTTTACTGCTAAAGGGCTGTGGTTGCCTTGGGCTGGTACAGAAGCCCAACATAATGTACAACATTTCTAACCTACTTCTTTAGTTAAGCTTTAGTTCTCCTTTAAATTAATAGGGTTTGGCAGTATTTCACTGTGGTGGACTGTGGCAAGCTCTAGTCTCGCTTTTTGGTAAATATGCCACCTAATGTTTTCTGAGCTGCATCTGATTATATGCTTGGTATGTATTATATGTATTATACCTTAAGTACAGAGCCGATATGTAGTTGCCAGGGTCAACCCACAGCAGAAGACCAGCTGCAAAGTTATTAAGATTCACTAAGATTCACATCTACGGTACATTAAGTGAATTGAAGCTTTAAATTACTTTTTTTTTTGCGATCACCAAACAAAAGTTCATTCTCAGATTATTGCCTCTTTGCGACCTGTAGAAATCATTTCAGCGTGTTATTTTAAACCGACTTTTGATCTGTATCTTGGCTGAAAAAACATAGAAAACTTACTCACAGCCCACTATGGAGCCAGAGAGATGGAGCCAAAAATCACCCTCACGCTGATGCAGGAGTAGGAGGAAACAACTGTTTGTGAGTAGGTTTTTATTTCTCTATATTCCCATTGCACCCTCACTAAGTTATTTCTAAAGCATTAACGTTGTACAGTCACTTGGCAGAGAGAAAATAAAAGTTTAGTTATATAAATACATCAAACACCCTTCAAGATAGATCTGCAAATGCCTTTTATTAGAGCTCACTCTGGGGTTATATCACTTTCCCAGGAAAAATAGAATTTGTGCCCACTCAGCAATGGCAGCATTGTGCATTTTTCCAGAATAAGGGTTAAACCCATCTCTTTAGGGCTGGGCGCCACTGCAGTTTCACTTTTCATTTCAGATTTTAAAAGGAGATATTGCTTTAACAATACATGTATTCATTGTTATTCATTCAGTAAGATTGCTCACAATTAAAAGCATTCCATATGTATATTTCAAAAATCAACCTATGATGAATTTGACGACTGTTGGTCTATATTGATATTTCTCAAACAATCAAAACAACAAGACATTGAAATGATTATTCTCCATAGCCTATGATATTCGATACCCCCAAACCATTTAAACATTCAAAACATTAAGGGGCAGATTTATCAAAGGTCGAAGTGAAAATTCGAAGTCTATGTTTGTGTTCTTTGACTAGGGAATAGTCCAAATTCGATTCGAATTTGAAAAAAATTTGAAATTTCGAATATCGAAATGTATCATTTACTGCCTCTTTAAAAATTCGACTTCGACCATTCACCATCTAAAATCTGCCGAATTGCTGTTGTAGCCTATGGGGGACCTCCTAGAATCTATTTGGAGCCAATAAGTGGACTTTGAAAAATCGAAGTTCAAATCGAATTCAATCGAATACGATGTTACTTTGATTCATATGATTCGAACGAAAATGGCCTATTCAACCAAAAAAAAACTGAATTTCGGTTGATTTTTTTTAATTACATTTTTAAATAAAAATAAACGCAATAGGATTGTTTTTGCCACGTGTATGGATTAATTGTCAAAAGTGGCTTACTGGGGGTCGCCAACAAAAATGTATTTGCCATTCAAAATCATTGGCTGGAAGAATCTATGGCTGAATTCATCTAAAAAACGTTGGTGTCCAGCTAGTATTCAAAACTATCCTCTTAAGGATTCAGCTGTTAAATGGTGAGATTATTTAAAAACTGTAATAACCCCTGAACAAATCTCACTTTCCATTAATAAATGAAGATCAGAGAGTTCAGCATTTTAAATTGGTTCATTTAGTTTTTGGGAAAATGTATAAGAACATTAAAGGATTTGGCCAATTACATTATTGGCCTAAGTTTTCTCCCTTTTACTTTACTTTTGGATAGGGATACTTTACTTTTGGATGCTCCTGAAATCCATTTGGGATTCAGCCGGGATTTGGCCTTTTTCAGCAGGATTCGAAATGAATCCAAATACTAATTTGCATATGCAAATTAGGGGGTGGGATGGAAATCCAGTGACTTTTTGTCACAAAACAAGGAGGTAAAAAAAATATTTTCCCCTTCCCGAATCATCATTTGCATATGCAAATGAGGATTCAGATTCGGTTCAGTACTCGGCCGAATCTTTTGTGAAGGATTCGGGGGTTCGGCAGAATCCAAAATAGTGGATTCGGTGCATCCACTACTTTTGGAACTGTCCTAAATTCAAAACGTCTGATTAAATTTACAGAGGTTTCTTAATCTTAAATTGCAGATTTGGACTGAATTATACCCAATGTTCACACTACTTAATCTTTGTTCACCCAAGATTGATTTGGTGGGTCATTCTACATCTCATATTAAAGTAATCTCTAGTCTTTTCTTCTGTGGTCACAATAAAATCATTACTCCTATATTGGTTGTCTGTACTGTATCCCATTTAAACCATGTGTGTGTGTTAACGAGAGGAGACAGATCAGCAGATCCCCATCTAAAATTGGAGTTTTTGGATACTTTGTCTCCTTTTTGGGACCATTTTGGCTTTAGAATTTTTGGCTTAGTACATATATAACTTAACTTGAAATGGTTGTACCCATATGTTTACTAAACATTCTTCCAATTCTTTAATTTCATGTGTACAATTTATATGATCTATTTTTAACATTCACCGAACGTTGTTCTGTTTGGTTATTGCATTATTTACTTATATTGCCACTTGTTTCCTTATAATGCTACCAATGACCTATCGGATATTTCTGTTCTTTAAACTGCTGTATGATAATTGCTAAAAACTCATACATGTATTACTGTAAACCTCATTAAAAATATTTGAATGTAAGTATGGATTCATGTAGCTTAGTTAGGATCAAGTACTCGCCAATAGACTCTATTTTAAGCAAATAATTCTCGTTTTTATTATAAATTCTCTGTACTAATAAACAGTACATTGTATTTCATGGTAACTATGCTGCATGAGCCCATACTGGTGTAAGAAATTCTACTGGGTTTATTTAATGAACTTTGACTCATCATATCACAAAAACTAAAACAAAATGAATAACTACAAAGCATTGGAATATTTTCCATTTTGCGTAAAATTTAAATAATAAAACATGTAGTTGCCTTTAGTGTTCCTTTGGCTATAAAGTAAAGTTGGATACTCATCATGCCCTCTAAACTCATTTTCCAGAATCTGTACCCAGTGGGATCTACCATTGATCCTTCAAATGCTGTTGGGTCCACCATTTTTCTCACTTCTTATCTTTAAGATCGTTTTTCGATAGTAAAAACATTAAAATCTGCAGCTGATAGACTAAGTACCTCTAGCAGAAATAAGGAAGGGATGGGTGGACCTAGCACAACCATCTGAAGGACTATCAAGATGGTGATCAATAGAGCCTAAACTCTAAGGGTTTGTAAAGAGGTTGTTCACTAGTAATATGTGGGTTGACCAGAAACCAGCGGTGATTCATGGCTTGAGCACCAGTTAGATGGTTTGGGTTTAAATTTTGCCATTAAAGGGATACTGTCATGGGAAAAAAAAAATTTTCAAAATGAATCACTTAATAGTGCTGCTCCAGCAGAATTCTGCACTGAAATCCATTTCTCAAAAGAGCAAACAGATTTTATATATTCAATTTTGAAATCTGACATGGGGCTAGACATATTGTCAATTTCCCAGCTGCCCCAAGTCATGTGACTTTTGCTCTGATAAACTTCAATCACTCTTTACTGCTGTACTGCAAGTTGGAGTGATATCACCTCCCTCCCTTTCCCCCCCCAGCAGCCAAACAAAAGAACAATGGGAAGGTAACCAGATAACAGCTCCCTAACACAAGATAACAGCTCCCTGGTAGATCTAAGAACAACACTCAATAGTAAAAACCCATGTCTCACTGAGACACATTCAGTTACATTGAGAAGGAAAAACAGCAGCCTGCCAGAAAGCATTTCTCTCCTAAAGTGCAGGCACAAGTCACATGACAAGGGGCAGCTGGGAAATTGACAAAATGTCTAGCCCCATGTCAGATTTCAAAATTGAATATAAAAAAATCTGTTTGCTCTTTTGAGAAATGGATTTCAGTGCAGAATTCTGCTGGATTAGCACTATTAACTGATGCGTTTTGAAAAAAACATGTTTTCCGATGACAGGATCCCTTTAAGGTTAAGGTTGGGAGCGGGTCAGACTGGGGAAGTACACTCCTCCACTGCTACAGAAGGTTCACAGTTTTGGAACCAGAGGTGCACACAGAAGTAGCGCACAGAGAAAGGACGTGGATATGGGTCGGGTGTGGTTTCTACAATGGCAACATTTTGCAGGTTTGGGTCAGGTGTGGGTTGAGCTTTTTGTGACATCATTAGAGTTCACCTTCCAAACACTTTTCTCAGTTCAATTTTTTTTCAGATTGTTCACCAGAAATAAATAAGTTTTCAACTTCTTTCCATTTTTATTTATTTTTTAATTTTTTGTTTTTCCAGAATTAAAGTTTAATGTTCCTGTCTCTGGGATTTCATTCTGGCAGCTCAGTGATCCAGGTGCAGAGTCTGAAAAAAAACTGAACTGAAAAAAAGTGTTGAAAGGTGAACAACCCCTTAAGAGAAGAGTACGCTAAAGCACACTAATGGGGTTATTTGTTAACATCCAAATGCTTAAAACTTGAATTTTTCAAAATGTATTATACTCCGAGGCTACAAAAAGTCCAAATCTGAAAATCCACAATCTCAGACCAGCCGAGGTTGTATATAAGTCAATGGGAGAGGTTCCTATCCAATTTGGAAGTTTCTGTGGTCTGCTCTGGAATTAGCCTGAAAGTCTTACTATTTCAAACTTTTCAGGCAAAAAAAAACAAATTTATCGGGAAAAAGCCCAAAAAAGTTGAGCGATTCAAGAAAAAAAATCGGGAAAAATGGTATGAGTTCTTCCTCAATATGATTATATTGTACGTTAAAATAATAAATAAGGTCAAAAAAGTTGGTTGGACTTTTTTATTTTAAGAAATTAGATAAATTCATATTTTGATAAATAACCCCCTTAGTGTGATCTAGTTTCTGGGCAGGGATTCCTGGCATTGTAGGGTGATTTCATACAATTGTCAATGAATTAAACACAATTTATAGCTCTGAATGTAACAACACAATAACCGCCCTTCTGAAATTATAATACAAGCTAATGCTGACAAGCAAGCGTTGTAATCAACATGTAAGATTACAGAGAGATGACAGACATAGTGCTAGCTGGTACAGTATGATTCCTATTGGAAAATCCTCTTGTATCTGTAATTAAGTTTGCAGTGCCTACTTTGGAGGGCTGGGGGTGCAAAAGAGTCAGTTTATAGCCTATTTCATTTCTGAACTGCTTTTGCCTCTTATCGTATGACTTTGACATAAAAATGTTACATACATGTGCAACACTAGTATTACTGTAACAATTTGCAAGAGGTTTAGGGCAATGGGACATGGTGAGATTATTGTCACCCACAGTTAAATCTACAATACCGCTGGTGACAAATCTCCAAAAAATGACAATTGCCTAAAGTAAAATCTAGTTCTCACCTTGAGTATTAAGTTTTACTTGTGGTGATCGTAATTTAATGGCAAGTCATTTTGGGGAGACGTTGCCCTCGGCAGTGCAGATTTAACTTTACTGTGTGCCATTCCCCTTAGTCTTGGCAAACCCACTCTCTTGACAATTAGATTTCAAGTGGGGCTGTATTCTAGCACAGCTATTGCATATTTGAAACACAACCCCCTGTGTGTAGAATCAGCATCATGGAGTACTGTCTCTACTTATATTAACCTCTCCCTTATTTGCAGCCAGTTATTGTATGTCATTGATTCTTTTAGTTGTTTCTAATTAGGCTGTAAAATTATCAGTAAAGTAGTTCCGTTAGGTGGTTTTTGGAAGGATTGTTTGATTGTTTCAAAACTTGTGCAATTATTTGATGCTCTTGAATGTTCCGGACACCCAGCTCCTACTGAGTTTCTTATTAATAATTCAGAGTCTGGTTTATTTTTATTTCAAGCCTGGGCAGTGGATAAGATTCCTTCATTGACGTCAGCCATGTTACTAATACCCTAAACTCTTGTAATCACCTTAAATATGGTTAAGAGATAGAAATCTATAAATCTGCATTACAAAACATACAATAGTCCTTTTATAAAGTGTCATCTGTTAAGGTCAATGGCACACAGGGAGCTTTTGGGCACTCCCAGTTTTTACTGGCTGAGGATGTAGAACATTTCCAAGCAACAGTTGCCTGACAAGAGTTCGCATGATTCCATTCAGAAACTTGCCGTCACTTGAGAGAAAATGGGTGATTTGGCACCATGTACAGTATGTACACCTGCAATCTCTTTTTGTCACTAACACATATGTTAAAATAAACTTTTGCTGTTATGTTATTTACTTTATATGTAATTAATTTTGCACATTTATGTGCTGGGGCCAGGGTGGGTGTGTATGGGCCCTTGATATAACAGCTCTGGTGGGCCCAGACCCCTCCCCCCAGTCTAACACTGCCATGAGATACATTAAAGCAGCAGTCCTCAACCCAAATTCAGTGCGCGCTCGTCAAATTCGATGCGTCCGCATCAAATTTGGATTCGGCTTGGTGGCCCAGTTCAGGCATGTCCGTGGCCTGGTAGTGGGCCACGGCCCGGTGGTTGGGGGACCCCTGCATTAAAGTGTAAACAAAGGTTGGGAAGCAACATAAAAGCATGCTAAAAGTCCTGGGGGTGCCAGATATGGGCTGTGATTGGCTATTATTAGCTCCCATATGGACTGGCAGTCTACCAGAGGCTATGTTTGGCTGTAAGCATGGTTTTTATGCAACTAAAGCTTTCCTTCAAGCCAGAAAATCAAATAAAGCACCTCCTTTAAGATCACTGGGAGCAAAATCCAAGTGGTTGGATATGGGGTGCCGTTTGTCCCAAATACATTCTGTATACAAAACTATCCCTAATAAACAGAATGAATGTCTCTCATGGTATATAAGTATTTGTGACCATACACAGAGAAAAAAATATGCTGTTTTGCCATTATCTTATGACTCACTCCTGTTCCTCTTCCTGTCTAAGATGAGAGTAATTATGGGACAGGCCACACCCACCTGCAATGTTGTATTAAATGTACCAGAAGTTACTGTGCTTGTCTGGCTGCTTTGCCTGACTCTCAGAGTCAGTTATAAGTTTTGTATATGATAGTTAGACTCCAATGTCTCCTCCTAGCTGTAATCTTGCACCAATTAGCTTGTAGTAGTCTCTTAATAATGTGCTTAGCTATAGTTCAACTACTACATAATAACTTTACGAGCGCCCAAGCCATGCGGCCATTTCGCATATTACAGAATGCGGAAGTGCCAAAAAGACGAAGCTGAAGTCCTGAAGCGGCGAAAAGACCCGAATTCACGAAAGGAGGTGAAGTTGAAGTCCTGAAGCCTTTTGTTTACACACAGTACTCAGGAGTGGCTGCTCATATAACCTACACATCATGCTAAACACAGTGGGGGTCATTTATCAACACTGGGCACATTTGCCCATGGGCAGTAACCCATGGCAACCAATCAGATTGCTGCATTCATTGTTATAGGTAACTGCCCATGGGCAAATTTGCCCAGTGTTGATAAATGAGCCCCACATGTGCACATGATCAGTCCCAAGTCTATGGCTAAAGTTATTATGTAGTAGTTGAACTATAGCTAAGCACATTATTAAGAGACTACTACAAGCTAATTGGTGCAAGATTACAGCTAGGAGGAGACATTGGAGTCTAACTATCATATACAAAACTATAGTAGGCCAGATACTTTGCCTTAGCCTTGTGGAGCAGAGCTGGCCACTTCTCATCTTGTTTGTATATGGCAATAAGCTTTGTTCTTATTGGTTCAGGAATGTAACTGACAGTGTTGCTTCACAGAATGGTTATTTTATCTGTTTTGTGAAACAAAACTTTTCATTCATTTTGTGGAAAGAATGGATCCTGTACTATAAAATCTTGCTTTCTGTCACAGATATCTATTTTGTCAGTCAAATCTAGCTTGACAAGCACTAGTTAGTTACACTATTATATATTATGTCCAACTTTGTTTTTACATAATTCATTCTGTAAGTAACTTTGCACATAAGTGCGTCCGTTACATGGAGGTTATACATTTGTGAGACAGATTGCTTGTTAAACTGTACAGAATGGAGTTTGTGATATAATGACATCCTTTTGTGCACTAACCAGATTTTGTTTTCATTCTTTAATAGAAATAAGTCTTTTGTATATTTTTTTTCTCTGTGTATGGTCACAAATACTTATATAACATGAGAGACATTCATTCTGTGTATTAGGGATAGTTTTGTATACAGAATGTATTTGGGACAAACGGCACCCCATAGTTGGAGAACAACATGTTGCTCTGAGCCATGGGATCACTGCTATAAGCTATTGCTTTCTTCCAGCATCACAGCCCATAAAATAATCAGGTGTCCCTTTTACACCCTAATGCTAAGGCACAGTCATAATTTAAAAATCTTTGCTGGCTAATTGCACCCTACTCCTACTAAAAACTTCAATCAGTTCACAGTGGTTGGAATGAGGTCTGCTTCTTGAAAGCAACAAAGGTCCAGGATTTCAAACCTGTCACAGGGGGTCACCATCTTGGAAAGTGTCTATGACACTCCCATGCTCAGTGGGCTCTGAGCAGCTGCTGAGAAGCTAAGCTTAGGGGCTGTTGCAAATTATCAAGCAGAAAATTAAGTTTGTCTGTAATATGACCTGATGCTACAGGGCTGATTATTTAATTCTGATGCCAGTTGCACTGGTTTCTGTGCTGCCATGTAGTAATTATTTATATTAATTACTAATCAGCCTTATATTACGATATTTGCATTCTATGTGAACTATATATTTTGAGTCAGTCCCTAAGCTTAGTAACTACTAGAAAATCAGAGCATGTGCAGTGAATCAGCAGAAAAGAAGATGGGGGAGCTACTTGGGCATCTTTGGAGACACAGATCTTTACTGCTAAAGAGCTGTGGTTGTCTTTGGCTGGTGCAGAAGCCTAAAACATAATGTACAACATTTCAAGCTACTTCTTTAGTTAAGCTTTAGTTCTCATTTAACCCTTCATAATATGCTTTGGGATGCTGAAAGTTATAGTAAAGCAACACTTACTTTAAAGCAGCAACACTACTTTGGCAGGTTCGTGTCTCACTAAAGTAATGTGATTTTACTTATCCTTTCCATATTGGGCTTTTTTGTTATTCTCCTACTTCCTCCATTGGGAACTTCAAACAGATTAGAAAAGCAATACCTGCAGAGAAAACTCTTCATTAGGTGATATTGATGCTGTGCAGTGGGTTAGAGTTGAGAACGGAATGCAATTTGCATTGATTTGGGCACTCATGGAAGACAGGAAATCTGTAAATGTGGTGTACATTTTCTGCTTACAGGAATGTCATTTGTATCTTTTGCCCCAGAAGCGATAATGGAAAGAGACATTCTGGGTGCCAAAGTCAAAGGGACAAGAGAGTGTGAATATATTTGATACTGTGGAAGCCATTAAGATTGCCAAGCAAGTGTAGGAAAATTGGGGCACTGAGATATTCTTTACCTTATTTGAAATTTCATCATTTATACATTTTAGTTTCTGTGCTATGATGAGTCACAGTTCAGTAGAACTCATGCATACAAGCGAACCAATCACAATCCCTGCTTCAGCCCTATTACAGCCCTGCTATGACTCATTAACAATTTGCACAGATAAGAATAACATTTTGCATTTCGCAATGTAATACCCTTTATTGCATTGTGAATCTTCATTGCGCATTGTGAATTTTCATTGAGCATTACTTTTAAGACGTGTCGTAATCTTTTGGAGCAAACATAACAACTTTTTCATGAAGAAGTTTTATTACATTAACTGCGCATTGGCGCAAACTATAAAATCCACAAACCTTCTTCCACTGTCGGAAGTGGTCGTTAAAGCTAAATGAAATTTGCGCAAAGGAAAATTTGTTTGCACAGAGGCATAACTTTTCGCATTGCGAGTATTTTTTCCCTTATCGACTTTTATTACATCCCCCAATTGGCTCCTCATTGCTGAACTCCATTTTGTGAGACCACAAGAAACTGTGTGACTTTTCCTCTGCATTGTAATGACCATAACTGCTAAACTTTCTTTGTGCTTTTATTATCCTGAGGTGTCTTGAATTCAACTACATATACACACTAAACCCACATCGCCCCCTAGTTCTCTATAGATGTTGACAATAATTACTACAATATTGGTCATTTTGCTGTAATCTTACATACAGAGATTATTGTGCCATTTTTGGCTTCATTTTATTAGACTGTACTGAAACATGGGGATATAGAACATACTGTACTTAGTGCTAGGAAAACTGAAGAGAACAGTTCAGTGTCAAAATGAAAACTGGAGTGACCAAACAGAACAGAACACTACTTCCTGCTTTTCAGCTCTCTAACTCTGAGTTAGTCAGCGACTTTAAGGGAGGCCGCATGGTCTATGAAGATTCTCATTTATCATCATTTATCCAGGTTATGATCTACAGTATCTATTAGAACTAAGTCAAAGGCAACTGGACATTTAGAGTTTTTCTTCAAAACGTGTCACCACTCATCCGAGTAGTTTCCCCAGTTCAGTGTTCAGGGATTTTGCAATAGGTCCTTAGCATGCAGGTCAGATTCAAAAGCAAACAGTTATGACCCATGTAGCCCCCCTCAAGTCACTGATTGGTTACTGACTGGTAACCAATAAGAGAGCTGCAAAGCAGGAAGTAGTCTATTTACCCAGTTTTTACTTTTACACTGAACAATTCCTTTAAAGCTTCCAACATTTGCAGGAACTAGGGATGCACCAAATCCACTATTATGGATTTGGCCAAACCCCTGAATCCTTCATGAAAGATTCGGCTGAATACCAAAACGAATCTGAACCCTAATTTGCATATGCAAATCAGGGTGGGGGAGGGAAAAAAGAGCAGTGTGCAGCTAAAAATGTTTTTATCCACTCAGCACATAGATCAGGCAGCACTCCAGATAAGATAAGAGGTTATTTATTGCAACAGGTGAACAATCTGCATACCAAACTAGGGATGCACTGAACCCAGGATTCGGTTCAGGATTCGGCCTTTTTCAACAGGATTCCGATTGGGCCAAATCCATCTGCCCGGCCAAACCAAAGCCTAATTTGCATATGCAAATTAGGGGCGGGGAGGAAAATTACGTGTCACAAAACAAGGAAGTAAGAAATGTTTTACCCTTCCCACCCCTAATTTGCATATGCAAATTAGGATTCGCTTTGGTTCGATATTCGGCTGAATCTTTCGCAAAAGATTCGGGGGTTTGGCCGAATCCAATTAGTTGCATCCCTATTCCTGACACGTTTTGTGAAAAGCTACCTGAATCATTAAAAAAAATGATTTTACTTCCTTGTTTTGTTTTGTGATAAAAAGTCACATGATTTTAAAGGAAAACCCCCCAAACAATGTAGGTCTCTATAAAAAGATATTGCATAAAACAGCTCATATGTAAAACCCTGCTTCATGTAAATAAACCATTTTCATAATAATATACTTTTCTAGCAGTATGTGCCATTGGGTAATCATAAATAGAAAATTGCCATTTTATAAAATAAGGGCCGCACCCTGGGATCGTAAGATTCACTGTGCACACAAACATACCAAACAAACTATATGTCTTAGGTCACATGAGCCAATTAACAGGCAGATGGGCATGTTTACTAACATTGGAGATAAATAGGTTTAAAACAACACGGATCTTATGTGTTTGGGGGGGTATTTTTTTCCCAAAATGAATGCAGGGTGCTCTAGACTCTAGATTTTCATATGATCAGCATAATATCTTTAATGAACAATCTTATGTACACTGTAATTACCAAAATGAACCCCTTTGTTGTGACAGAGTGAACTGAATGCACTGGCTGACTCACAGAAATGTATAATGATAATGAGACTTGCCAGCCAGCCTCGCACAAAGGAGTGAATGCGTCACTGTGGCTGCAGTCAGATAGCAACTAAACAGCAAGAGAATTGAGAAATGAGGCACAACCCCTAGCAATGCTTACTAGAGACAGGATTTACGGGTCGCCAAGCGAGCGGATCTCTCCCCGATATGCCCACATTGAGGTGGGCGATATTGGGATGATCCGATCATGGGCCCTGGCGTCAGAATGGAGGCAATACAGGCGGTCGAATCGCGGGACCACATCAATGAACAGACGCTGCCACAATCCGAGAGGATTTTTTACCCTGCCCAATCAACAACTTTCGGCCAGATGTCGATCGGGGAAGCCCGTCGGATGGCCCCACACATGGACCAATAAGTTGCCAACTCGATTTGTCGGCAGCTTTTATCAGCCTTTACACAGGAGTATGGCTGCTTACTATCATTAGTTTTTCTACCAATCTATTTTTTTTTGCCACCCTGTACCTACTAGAGTGCAAAACCTTAAGAAGAAGAGTGTGGTCAGTTCTTAATGTATTTCCCCAGAATCACGCTAAGTGAAAGACCACTAAGGCTTGAGATTTTGTGCAGTTTAGGACTCTTGTACTTGCGTCCTGGGCATTTGTAAATTACTTCTCTTTTCTCTAAGCATAAAAATGACATTAAAACTGGAACAGATTCTGCTGTTTTAGATTACCATTGTAAAGAACATCACCATGATGTTTCATTATATGAGACTCCTGGGTACTGAACAGATTCACACGCAGGATGTGGTATAGGTATGTGATATTTGGATAGAAGATAAGGTTTACCTTTAGATTCTAGCCCTAACTGGTGTTAGTACATGCTGCTCCCATTTTTGTTGCAATAATGTTATTTGGTAAGTATACCCCCTTTCCCTTGGATTTTCCTGGCTTAAACGCAAAGTTGTGTTACAGGGTTATCTTTTTTTATGATCTTTGTCATCTGATTAGTTCATGGGTGCCTCTGGGTGCACTCACCTAACACCTGAACTGGACACTGGCACTTATTGTAGCTAGGGTTGCCAAATACCGGCCAGGTAAATTAATAGGGGAAAAAGATAAATATATAGGAAGGCCGGTATTTTTTTCTGGAAAAGGTGGCAACCCTAATTGTAGTGTCACCCACTGTAACCTGCAACACTTAATATTCACCTGTGCCTGTAAATTACTCTCCCACTTAGATTATAAACTCTATGGGCCCTCCTTCCTCTTGTATCTTTAATACGTTGCTCTTAACTCATTTTCAAGCAACTGGTTCATTTTGTGCCAGATTTAAATTCATATTATTATAGTTAGTGAGACACAGCACATGCTGGTTACTGATATTTTGCTATTTTCATACCTCATCTTCCCCATTCAGAGTTAATATGGCATCATGCTTTTATCCATTTGGGTAGTGAGTTTATTGCATGTGTTTTGTTGTTTAACTAAAATTGGCCTCAGTATTGCTATGCAAATTAAATCGCCATCATTTCATTATATCTTCAAATAGCCTTCATTGCTTATGCAAATCATTTCATATGCTTATGTATGGCTTATCTGTCTAAAGATGGTGTCATGGCAACACATGCTGAATACAGGAGATGATTTGCTTCCTGTGATTGAAAAGCACCTCACTTTCATAGTCAGCTCCACTTCCTTACATTGCCATGGTGATGAACTTTGGGCATCTAATTTTGGGCATTTTAATTTAATTTATTTTCAATAGAGAAACCTTTTTATATGAAAGTGCCATTTTATTAGTATATTATTGTACTAGATGATATGGGTGTCTGTTGATGACATCTTACAGTTAGCACCTTTATTGTTGCTCCAGTCTGTAGCATGGCGTAATGACCATGTAGTACAACAAGACAGAACTGTACCTGCCATGATTTGTAACTAGGCAAATTGAGTATCAAAATGGCAACAGCAGAGCAATACATTACTGTTCAATAAGAAGTTAAAGGTAATATTTAGAATAATGCAGCCAGGCTGAGGGTACAAGACACTATGCAATTAGTCTTTTTTATGGTTTTTGCCATATTTACCATTTTTGTTCTGCAAACCTCAGGCCTGGAATTTTAACTGCTATCTGGTTGCTAGGGCTTATTTACCCTAGGATAAAGCAGCAGTGAAATTGAAGACCAACAGGAAAGGGACAGAAAAGAACGAGAAGCAGCTAAAAATAAGAATGAACCTTCCCAATCTGTTTTTTGGTTGCCAGAGTCAGTGGCCCAGACAACTAGATAGCATTTTTAATTGCAGCCTAGAAAAAGGCAGAATAAGAAAGCTAATAATTAGAAAAACTTGTAAAATAAATACTAAATGAAAAGTTGCTCAGCAATTTGTTGGAATCTTATAGTAGTGAAGAGAGTTAATGTTTAAAAACCTTTGGGACCCAGGGAGTTGTTGATCAGTGCAATGAAGACATAGCTGCTTCCCCTATTTGCAAATCTTCAGTATTACTTATGCCTCAATGAGTCCTTAAGGAAGTCCATAATAGTAAATCAAGCAGTTAACAATCTAAATAAAATATATGAAACTAAAGCCCTCTTCTCATGATTTAGGGATTTTATCTTTTAATATGGAATTAAATCAGCTTTCCTTTCTTGTTCATCTTCCTGCTTGTATTCATTTTGTCTCCAGATCTCTCTGGGTTATATGTTAACATATTTTTAGCTAGACATTGTCTGTCAGCAGCGCTTTTACTGTCTGACCTGCTGTACTGACTAATCAGGATTAGAGAGAAAAGAAGCTTTTGACTGACAGGTGACCCTAATGTCAGACTAGATCTAGTCATTTTAAAACAGGGACCTAAGCTGGGAGTTAAAGTACTTGTGTCATCCCATAGGGCTTATTTACTATACAAGCACTATGTACAAATATATAAATATTGGTGCTAATTGCCATGTTTTTTTTACATACAATGCATTATTACCAGACTTCTAGCTTCATTGTTGGCACCCACAAATTACAAATTACAGTGGTCTTCTTCCTCTGAAGGGGGACACACGGATGACCTGCCAGGTACTTGAAATCACTGGCCACCTGCAAATGTTTGAGCTTTATGGGTACCACAGAATTGTAGCACTACGTAACACATAGAGTTAGTGCTTTCCAGCTGTTCCAGCACTGCTAGTTGTGTTGCCTTTCTGCAGCTATGCCCTTGAAGATAAAGCTTTCATAAAGTATATTTGTGCCTGCCTCCAATGTATCAGGATCCCCACAGTGTGCCTCAAGGGATTTCATTCACTTTCCCTAGGCCCTAGCTGAGTTCCTACAGTCAGGCAGTGTAACTGGAGGGAATCTCTTACTACTGTGCCCAAAACAGCTCTTACTTGCTCAGAGTCATACTGTCTATGACACACCCAGTAGTGTGCTACACAACTGTCTAGAGGCCCTTATTCATGGATTGCTATTTTGCTGACTTCATATCTTTACTTGCCTTGCTACTGCTTACAGACACTTACCATATGCCCTCCAGCCAGAGTCAGACTGGGCCAACAGGACACTGGGAAAAAACCTAGTAGGGCCCCACTGACCCTGGCCCACTCCCCAGCTTAAACTATGGGCACTGCCCCCATCCTTTCCCCCTGGTAGGGTTGCCACCATTTCTGGAAAAAAATACCAGCCTTCCTATATATTTATCTTTTTTCCCTATTAATAACATTGGGATCAACCATCATTTTTACCGAACAGGCCGGTAAAATACCAGGCAGTTGGCAACCCTACCCCCTGGCACCGAATTGAGGCCACAAAATGAATAAGGTACGAATGGGGGGGTTTGTGGTTGGGGCAGATGGAGTTGTGTGGGCTCTTGAAAAGGCAGCCCCGGTGGGCCCTGGCCCCCCTTCTGATGCTGCCTCCAGCACATACACCCCTACATAGAGTGGAATTTAAAGTGGCTAAACCATGGGATCCCCTTTCCTAATAAACTACTGATTTCTCATAAATGAGAACACATCATACCCGCAGAGCGAGATGGTTAACTCCTTCGTTATTCGTATATATAAAATATATATACTTTATCTTGTTGGTAAAAATGAAATACAGATATTCATACATTTGTTCTCACAGACAAGACTTTGTTCAGCTTATGTGCTCAGTTCCAGTATGACCTTCATCTGAGTTTCTAACAGTCTTATAGGAATTCTCCTACCAATGTGTAAGGAACGTCAGTGCCATTCCGTATTCCCCTACACTCTGTGGAGAAAATAGCTTATTTCACGCGGGTGCTTTCACAATAACCTTGGCACCTTGCCAGAAGTGTTGACGTGTCAGGATTTTGTGTGGGAGGATCTAAAGCTTTCACTTAACACAAGGACCACAGACACGGATCTACACTTTGGTAATAAAAATAATGTTTTTTCTTGCTTATTAAAAACATTACATTCGATTATTTAACTGCCTGGCAGCAAATCTGAGAAATAAAACCCTTAATTTAGAACTGGATGCATATCTGCTCTATAAAGGGATTTTTTCATTAGTCATGTATGATTCTTTTTTTACACTTTGTGCTTCTCACCGTGTATTACATTATTTCCTTTGGTGAGTAGGTACCAGCTATGTGATGAACTCTCTCTCCCAACTCTTGTGCCCACAGGAAGCCAAAGGTTGAGAAGTCAGGGAAATATAAATGGGGGGATGTAGAGTCTACTCGGCCGCTGTCAGTAAGCTGTTGGGCAGCAGCTTGGACATTGTTGATATATACAGAAATATCTAACAATTGGTACAGAATATAAAATATATTTTGTACTTGAATCTATACCTCATAAATAGGACCCTGTGATGAGGAAAGTCCTAATTCTTTTGTAAGAGCATTCTAAAAGCCCTACAAGAAAAGAATATATATTAATATTGTATATACTACTAAACCAACACAAAACATGTTCCAATATATTAAATGTGCTGAGGCTTGTAGTATACCTTTGCCAGGGATGTAAATACTGTTACTTAACCACACCTAACCACATTTTTTTTCATAAACAAATTTTGTTGGATATGAAGTATCAGTACCATATTATCAAGGGGTAGTCCATCAACATTAGCTCAGTCGTCTCAAAGTAACAGATCACTTGTTCAGAAAAACCTTTCTTCAGCTCTCCATGGCCAGCAGCCCAATGAATTTTAAAGAACCAATAAATGAAACATTTTCCGATCTGTGTATCTGTCTTCCTGAAATCTGTGCAGCTGGAGCTGGAAGCATTTTACACAGCTTTTCTAGCACAGAGCAGCTAAACTGCAGCTTATCTTCCCATATGATGTTGGGTTATAGAGTAATATTGACAAACTAAAGTAATCCAGTATTTTAGATAACAATAAGATGGTTAATCCAGTGCTGGTAGAAGAATTAAAATTCCTTTTGCATTTGTAATTAGGTTTGGATGTCCTATTTTAGAGAACTGTTGTAGGAGTGTTTTTATGGATCTGCATCCTCTTCAAAGGGCCATTAGCATCTTAAAGTAATTTTTTTAAATTTAGAGTTGGAATGTTTTGATGAAGACCTATATATAAACTATTTCTAGGCAACAAATGTCCTATTTTATATAAACAAGGTTAAATTCTTGTCCCATAGAGAGACGTTTCTTCCTGTGTACAAGCTAAATCCAATGTATTCTACAGCCCTTATTAGTTTTTTGCTATGTAGCAACGTGTCATATTGCCCTATTCAGTTTGAATGGCTGTCCCCATGGCTACACAACAGCTTATTTATATAGTAGTGTATCTAACATAAACACACATTCTTGCTATTTTACATTTTAAAGGAACAGAAACACCTAAAAATGAAGTTGTTTTAAAGAAATGATCGCAGATAGTTATTTGGGTTCTTCATAATTATTTTTTTAAAGGAGCAGCAAAAGACACCAAAAAATTAATGGAACAGTAACCTAAAAATAACAGTATGATGTAGTGTTATCCTGCACTGGTAAAACTGGTGTGTTTGCTCTAGAAACCCGACTATAGTAGTATAGTATCAGATGACTATTATCTGAGAAAGCATATGGCTGATTGATATATGTATTATCACTTCAGTTTCCACTTAGTGGAGTAACATTTGCAATAATTGCTTGAAAGAGACTGCAGATTAATTTCCTAAGGAAATAGGAGCCACCTATATATTTAAGACCTCTATATTTGAGAAAATAATGAGTTCCATTCTTAATTGAATGTAATACAATTTGTATTTCTTAAATTCAGTTATTAGGTATATTATTTTCCATGAAAAAAATTCAGTAGCACATCAATAAATTGAGCAGTGCAATGGTGATTGATTTAGTCCATATACATATGCACAAAGGGCAACTTTTCCAGACCCTCCTCCAGATATCTTAAGCTATAAGATATATGTAAGCTATACACTGGGTTGAGCTCTCCATCTTCATGTATATTATTTTTCTATTGAAATTCAGTTCTAGTTCTTGTGAAGTTCTGCTGGCACAGCTAGCATTTTTAGCCTTGCCTTAGCTACCATTATAATAGGCCTGGCTAGCCAGGAGCTTTGATATCATCCCGTCACTGATGATAATTGCACTATAAGTGGGAAGTGACTTGATATTACTATTACTTTTCACCTTACCTACCTCGTGCTGGCTCTAAGCTTGAGACCCCTTTTTCCTGTGGTGCTTTTGTCAGGAGGCAATGTGAACCTTCCTCCAAATTTAACAGCAGAATTTTAGTGTTTTTTTTTTATTAAAACCTTTATTTATTCATTGGTCAACCTTCCAATGTCCAATGTCCTCTTCACTCATGTTCCCTGTCTCCTTTGTAATAGTTTGCCCTTCCTCTTTATCTTCTTGCTCTTGGTTTGTCTCCTCCACCTTCCAATTATCTTCTTCCCCTTTTTCTTCCGATTTCTACTCTCATATATTCTCTGGCCTACAACACTTTTTAGATACTGATCTGCCCCCTGTTTGCAATGTTATTTTTCCTTTTACTTGTACCAGGGATTCTTTCATAAATGTGATACACACCCATTTTTAACACCTGTTGCTCTTCTTAAATGTCCACACACCCAGGGAGGAGCGTTTTTTTAAAGTTTTTAGGGAACACGGTTTTAAACACTTCATTGTTTGTGGGAGTCACTTGCACTGGTTTATATACATGTTTTTTTTTAAATTATTTTAATTTAATTACAGTAGAATTTTACGTTTTTCAGGGGACCAGAAAACATCTTTGTAAAATCAAGGAAATGTGTAACTTTTTATTCAAGTACTGAAAGGATATAAGCACAGGAGACATTTTACTTTGAGATACAATATTTACTGTATTAATAACAAGGGTTAAGCATTGCAGCGTTAATGTTACACCACACAACCTCTCTGGCACATACACAACCTAAAGCAAAAGTGATTGGTGCAGGACTTTATAAGGGGCAGACTCATTGGAATTGACTATTTACAGGCAGAACCGTGGCAAAATATACATCTGGTTAGTATTTTAAACCTCTATTTCATAAATAATAACATTCATAGAGGAAAAAAAGCAGTTTTTGGGAACATCAGGATAAAATTTTGATGTAAAATCCAGGAAAACATTACTTAAAATCAGGGAAATGCACCCATTGAAATGCATTATAAATTGGTGGGACCACAAATAAAAAATGTAAAATGCGGGAAAACTTAAAATCAGGGGACTTAAAATCGAGGTTTCACTGTACATGTGTTTCCACTTTCTCTCATAGAAACATAAGGGGTCATTTTCAATACCCCACACAGTGTGCAAAAGAAACCACCCCAGTTGAACATGTGCTCCATGTCAGAGAACAGAGATTGCACCCTAAATTGAATGCTGCCTGCCTTATGCAGCTCTCCAGTTAACAGAGGTGGGTGGGGGACACAATAGGCGACCCCCCTCCTGCCATTTACTTTGTGCATCATTCAGAGCTGTGTGTCCTGGAGCTGCTTTGCAAAAATTGACAGATTTTTCATCATCACATCAAAAAATATCCTTGTATATAAGTGATTGTAAATCTCCATTGCCAAAACATTTCAATCAAGTAATCATGGGAAAAGGCTTTCTTCTGCAATTTCAAGTGAGTATGCTGGTTCACTGCAAATAAATTGTTTTACATGGGCTGATTTCAGTTCACCTGAATGGAAAAGGTATTTTAAGTGCTTTGTCACCCACAGGTAAGGCAATTTCTTGAGGGTAACACAGCACCTTTTTCTATCTTTCTTAAACGGACACTAAACCCAACTCCTGAAGATGTCCCACTGAGCCCCCTAGTTTTCCATAGAAATTGCTAAAAAAAAAAAAAAAACGTAATCGAGTCATGGAAATCAAGTCACCAATGAGTAATCTACTGACCAAAAACTTTTTTATCAATGCAAGAGAATTCACCAAAGAATAATCAGCACTATGTCTCTGTTATCTTACATACAGGGATTATTATGTCATTTTGGATTAATTAGATTACACTGTTATTTAATCATAGAGATAAAGGGCACACTTGTTCAGTGCTAGAAAACTGGGCTTAATGCTTCCAACTGCAGTTAAAGAACATGGAGTCAGAATTACACAGATCAGGTGGGATTCTCTTTGGAGCACCCTGGAGAGCTGGGGAAGAGTTTTATTAAGCGATATCGCTTTAAGACTACAGCTCGTAACATGCCTTATTATAAATTACTCTCCTTCCCACAACAGCTCATATTCAATACAAAAATAATAAAAACTATAGATGTTTTAATAAGAATTTGATGGAATGAATTTGAATGCAGTAACTGTTTCCTGCAATTTTAATAAATTAGCAGATGGCATTCATCGATCTGCTGTATTAAAACGAAAACTGTAAGAAATAAAAATAAATTGATTGGTTGCTATGGGTTACTAGACCTTTGAGAAACGGTATGTCTGTTATTATATTACACAGGCAACCGATAGCTGCCTTCAAGATCAGATGAGCTGAATTGTGCTGAATGTTGCTGAATATATGAACAATTGATGCTTTGCCTTTAAATCCAGCATGAAAAAGCATCTTTAAATCCTGCATCCCCTAAGGATGCTTCTGTCGGAAAGGCATCATTAATGCATAGCCTAAAAGGACACCTTTATCTCCAAGGTGGAGAGCTCATGCGTCACTGATGCTGCATTCATTGTTGTCAGAGAGATCCATGAATGATTCAGTCTAATTACTGAGCCAACAAAGCTAGTGGCTGGTACGGGGAATGTTGGGTCTCTATTGTTATACAAGAACGGTGCTTATTATAAGTCATTTAAAATGAGTATCCAAGGAGCACTTGGTATGTCAGCAAATCTCCTAGAAGATAACATTTAAGTAATGACAATAGCAACTGCCCCTTACCGTAACCTTTTCCCCTGTTCCCTACCAGGGGATCCGCATTGTATTGCTCCCACAGTAATTGGGAAACACAAACCCTGTGACATGCAAACACTCATTACTCGTAATCTAGCAATTGCTTTCAAAGTCACATCATTGGGAAATGATTCTCTCTCCATATGTGTGAGTCAGTTAGTTTCCTCCTCTGGAGAATGTTTGTGTTTTATAAATGTTTTGCATTTCCTAAAGGGCAAATGCACAGATCTCTATATACAGCAAGCTGTCGTGGATGTTTAATAGAAATGTGTTATTACTACTGCTTAGATTTAGGTTTTCAGTTACTATCCTATGCTCAAGTGCAAAATACTAAAATGGATACATGATTTAGTGCTTATTGATGTCATTCAGTACTTGAGATGATACAGGTATGTGAACCATTAACTGAAAACAAATAAAATAATATTCAGCAGGGTAGGAATCCCCTTGATCTAACGGTGGTCAATGTGTATAAAGAGGACAGTGCAAACACCAGGGGCCTGGCACCAAACCGCCCATGGAATACCCTGTGGTTGCCCTTTCTGGTTGTGTGCCTAAAGGTGGCCATAGACTGTGTCGGACTGGGACACCAGGGGCCCACCCAAAAACCTTAGACCAGGGGCCCACCATAAATCCTTAGACCAGGGGCCCACTCTCAGTACTAATATTCTTCATCTCCTCAATCAACCTCTATTCTCCTAATCTGTGCTCTTTATACTATAATCAATTATTCCATCTATTTAGCCTCTTTGTTCTAATAGAAATAGGGAATGGCCATGAAATAGACCAAAAGTTTAGCAGCATGACTGCCACTGACACCAGGGCCCATCGGGAGTTTTCCTGGTATCCCGGTGGGCCAGTCCGACACTGGCCATAGACGTAACAATTACAATGTTTCTTGGAAAAGATGTTTCCAGGAAAGATGGTTCATTTCAAAACACACGTTTAGAGCTGAATTGTCAGATAAACAGGTAGATATACAAGTAGAAACAATAGAATTCTACCTGTATTTGACGATTTAGCACTAACAATGGCTGATGTTTGAGTACCTTCAAAGGCTCCTAATCAAAATCTTCCGTCCAGCCCGAATGACGAGTCGACCGTTATCCAAGTCTTCTGCCAATATCGGTCGGCTCATTTCCCACCATACACGCACCGAATATCGTACGAAAATTTGTTTTGTATGATGTTATCTGTGTGTCTATGGCCACCTCAAGATTGAAGAGTTATGTACTTTTGTGTATCAAGCCTTGAATTGGCTAAATGATGAATTGAAAGAACGTAAAGTGATTTATGCTTTTTATGTCCAATAAGATTGTCTCCTTCATTTCTCCAACAATCGACTATAATGTAAAACATAAAGAGTTAAAAGGAGTTAACCTCTCTTTTCCATCTTAATGTCTGCTAAGTTCTTGCACTAGAACAATTATTGTTCCCTGCTGTACAGAGATCTAGCCTTAACCTCCCATAAATGTTTTCACAGCTCTGCAAATGAATCCCCAAACACTCTTTGTATTTTCGAAATTTAAATTTAATGACCTCATTCATTTTTTTGGCCTCGACTGCCTGTTCTGTGCAAATGAAATCTTCTGGCATCGCCTCTTCCCCCCATACCCCCCCCACACACAGATCTTGCTGTAACTCATCAATCATTTTTACACTGTCTGTAAGCCATTTAGACTCAAGATGATTTTATTTTTAACACAGCTTCATTATGAACTCAAGAGAAGTCAAAGTTGACATCTGAAAAGAATTGTAGCCAATATCTGGGGAATTAGATTTAAATACAAATAAGGGTAGTAAGCTTCCCCCTCCTAGATATAGAAAAGTCACAACCCTCCACCTGCTGCCAAATATGAATGACAAGTATATAACTTGCAAGTGGAATACATATTTGCAAATCAGGAAATAAAATTTGAATCTTGCAATATAATATTCATAGTTACACAGTATTACGTAAAAATTGTGCAGAATATTTTTATTAAGAACTGTTTGGTATTTTTTGTTATTGCAGAGATTCCAGTAAGAAGTTTAAAAATACTGCACATTGGTACACACAAGAAAAATGTTCTTATTGTGAGGTCACAAAATTTCATCACTAATATGAGTAATCCTGTAGAGATGGGAAAGTGCTGCTTAAGAATTTAATGTTTCTGGGTCGTGGTTTGTCTGTCTTATGCAGCACATTTCCAATACATATTTATGGCAAGCAGAGATAAGGAGGTTAGCAATGTTTGGATGCTTTCAGACTGTTTTCCAGTTTAAAAACCCTGGGTGTTATAGGCCTAAAGGAATATAGGTATGGGACCTGTTATCCGGAATGCTCAGGACTTTGGGTTTTCCAGATAAGGGATATTTCCGTAATTTGGATCTCCAAACATTAAAGGAACAGTTCAGTGTGAAAATAAAAACTGGGTAAATAGATAGGCTGTGCAAAATAAAAAATGTTTATTATATAGTTAGTTAGTGAGTGACTGGATGTGTAACATAATAGCCAGGACACTAGTTCCTGCTTTTCAGCTCTATAACTCTAAGTTAGTCAGCGACTTGAAGGGGGGCCACATGGTACATTTCTGTTCAGTGAGTTTGTAATTGATCCTCAGCATTCAGCTCAGATTCAAAAGCAACAGATATGACCCATGTGCCCCCACTCAAGTCTCTCATTGGTTACTGCCTGGTAACCAGAGTAACCAGTCAGTGTAAACCAAGAGAGCTGAAAAGCAGGAAGTAGTGTTCTGGCTATTATTTTAGATATCCAGTCACTCCAGCCTTTATACATTACATTTTTGGCTAACTAACTATAGGATTAAAGTCCAACTAAAGCCCTAGAACATGGGTTACATTGGACTCTAACACAACAGGCAGGGCCTTCGTTATGTGGAATATATGAAGGAATGGATGTAGTAGAACTACAACTCACATAGGCTACTGTACTTACAAGTAAAAATAAGGACAACAGGAGGTTCTTGCAGCAACAAAACAGAACAAGTTTATTTGTCAAAGACAAATGATCCACAGGGTAATACTCAAAGATCCACAGAGGCAGATAAGATGTTAGAATCCCAGGAAAGTTGAAGAAAAGAAAATGTGACATCATGTGGACGCAGTTATGGTAGATAAGGAGATAGATTAGGAGATAGGATGGAAAACCCAGACATGATCCTGATATCATACAGTGGAACAATCAGTGAAAATAAATCTAAATCTGATTCCCTATCCAACTGCAATCCCTTTACTATAGGCAGAGTCAGAGCCTAGAGGTGAGCTACTCCCTACTACATTCCTTGTTGGAGCACAGGCTGCTCATACTGTTTAACATATCTATCTCACTCTCCTAGAGAGTACTATGAAAGGGTTAACCAGTCACTGGCTAAGCCTGATTCACAGGGACCCTGTTCCCCGACCTATAACTAGAGGTACAGGTCCCTCTAGGGCAGAACAGCTTTACTGGGCCTTGGTGTACCCAGGCTCCCTGGAACATATGCAGTTGGGTCAGAAACTAAAAGCCAAAGAGGAAGATCCACCCCTAATCAGACACTATGTTAAAGTGTGGCATGTAGTGGTCATAGGCCAATAGTACCAGTATGTAAATGATAAACTAGATAGCCGGGCATCTTTAGTATAGGGATTTAAAGCCATAGGGACATATTAAACATATGGGTCCCTACATATCTTTGCTGTAATAAATGGAACTTGTATCTGGAGCTTGATTAGCACTTGATGGCTTCTTTACAAGCTCTATCAGTTTACTGGGCCCAAGTATTGTTTTTTTATCCAGCTGGATACAAGGCAGACTGATTAAAGGCAGGTTTGGTGCCCAGAGCACATAAACAAACAGTGGATACAAAATCTTCTTAAAATCCTATAGGATTGATTAGAAAGTGGGTGAGTATGTCTGTGGTGAATTTACATTTTGATAAAGCTGCCCCATAATTTATTATTATTTTTCTGTCTTGCTTTTGCGACCTTGTTAAATTACTGTATATAATTGATAGATGTTAATACAAGGCTCTTGCTATGCCAAGACACGTCCAGTAAAGTGTGCCAGTGCCTCATCTGCTGCACCATTATTCTTTTTCATTTTCCCTAATTTTAATCTAACAATGCATTTTATTTTATTCATTTATTCCAGTCATTGTACCATGCATTGGATCTACTTTACAATGCGTGTACCACTTGCATTCCTGAATTTTATATTGTGCCTTAATTTTGATCTAATCAGGGGTTTTAAAAGTATGGCAGCATTTGCACCATTGGCTGCTGTTTAAAGGCCTAGATACTCTCTGGGTCTGAGACTCATTACAATGTAACATGTCCAATTTGATGAACACCATGATATGTTTACCTGCTCCAAACAGATTCTCTGTTGTCTGTTCGGCTCTGCATAATAATCAGTCTACCTGGAGTTTCGTATCTAATTAGAAGGTTGTCTTCTTCATGTGACTCAGGTAATTTTAAGGTGCAGGCAAGTAGAAATGAGTAGTGAAATTAGCAGCCATTTATCTATAATTATTACAGTGAATACACTTCTTAAGTACTGGTGTTCTGCTTTCTGAGAACATACTTTTAAGGTCAAACTGTGCTCCTTCCTACGGAACTAATCCAGGAAAAAAAGATCATTCTTCTAATGTCCCAGTTTTTAAAAAAAGATTACAATATAGCATTCAGCAGTTGATAGATTTGAGACAGAATGTCAGTGCCTTATAAAATAAATGTTGTGAAGTTCCCAGTTGTACTTTAGACAGGGAACAGATGAGTAGATATTGGTATAAGGTCTTAATATGACTCTAGAGTATTCAGGGATTGGAATCTTTATTGGTATTGGTTTGTCCATCATTTGCTATTGTATCTTTGTGCTTTTACATTTAATTGTTGGAATTTTGTTTATGTACTGATTCATTATTGACTTGTTTATGAAAAATAATAAACATGTTGTAAAAATGAAATGATAATTCCTGCTAACAAATAAAATGCAGTTCATTTTGCAAAGTGCAATTTTGGATGCAAGTCACCATGTTTTTTTTGCAGTAATGCAGTGTGTTTTATTTGGGCCTTGCACAGCCAAATTCTCTACCTTACATTTTTCACTATGCTGGTGTCATGAGGATGCACATTGGGCTACTCCTCGTTTAGTAGTAAGTAGTAGTGGCAAGCTTTTGATACCCCAGCCATAACAATAGTTCTACTTTGGAATTTGGTGTTATTGACTGTTATATAGGAGTCTGCTGAGATTCTTCAAAGATGCTCACCAAAGTGATTGCCAACGATAGTGACTCCTGTTCATCCATAATCCATAAGAGTCTGTTTTATTCTTTTCTGTAGTAATGAGCAATTCTATGCATTCCACCTGAATTCTAGAGACATATAGCTAGATTGTGATCACCTTACATACGTTCCTTGAGATAAATATCTATAATAATACCTTTTACACCGCTCAAGAAATCATTCTGCCAATGTGATTTCTCAGTACCACTTCCAAATTAGAAGAGATATGTAACTCTTTGAATTTGTTTCTTAAGAGTTAAAGGGATACTGTCATGGGAAAAAAAAATTTTTTCAAAATGAATCAGTTAATAGTGCTACTCCAGCAGAATTCTGCACTGAATCCATTTCTCGAAAGAGCAAACAGATTTTTTTATATTCAATTTTGAAATCTGACATGGGGCTAGACATTTTGTCAATTTCCCAGCTGCCCCCAGTCATGTGACTTGTGCCTGCACTTTAGGAGAGAAATGCTTTCTGGCAGGCTGCTGTTTTTCCTTCTCAATGTAACTGAAGGAGTCTCAGTGGGACATGGGTTTTTACTATTGAGTGCTGTTCTTAGATCTACCAGGCAGCTGTTATCTTGTGTTAGGGAGCTGCTATCTGGTTACCTTCCCATTGTTCTTTTGTTTGGCTGCTGGGGGTAAAAGGGAGGGGGGGGTGATATCACTCCAACTTGCAGTACAGCAGTAAAGAGTGATTGAAGTTTATCAGAGCACAAGTCACATGACTTGGGGCAACTGGGAAATTGACAATATGTCTAGCCCCATGTCAGATTTCAAAATTGAATATAAAAAAATCTGTTTGCTCTTTTGAGAAATGGATTTCAGTGCAGAATTCTGCTGGAGCAGCACTATTAACTGATTCATTTTGGAAAAAAAAATGTTTTTCCCATGACAGTATCCCTTTAAGGTGGCGATAGACATTAAAATTATGATCTTTCTTGGAAAAGATGTTTCCAAGAAAGATTGTTTGTTTCAATACACACATGTAGAGCTGAATCAGCAGATATACAGATAGAAACAATACAATTCTACCTGTATCTGATGATTCAGCGCTAACAATGACAGATGTTTGGATGCTATCAAAGGCGCCCAATCAAAATTTTCTTCTGCTGATATCCGCTTGTCTCCAACCATACACGCACCACTACGTTATTACGATATTATCATGGATGCATACAATTAAATTGGCAGTGGATAGTGTTGTATTTACAGTCAATCTGTTAATGGCTGTAACTTCAAGGTTTGTTTCTACTGTCTTTTGCACCTTTACAGTACCATCTGCTCCCTTACAGATCATAGGATTGCCTTATAAAAGTGCTTCACTAAAGGGCATGGGAATTGCTATGTAAGCAGCGATCAGTAAAACTGGGATGAGTGCAGCAAAAAAGTGAGACATTTTTTTTAAGGGGACATCTGAATTCTCTTGTTAAAAAAAAATGTTGTCCAGACCCCATACCCTAGTGCGATGAGGATATAATTTTATCAGGAACTTCATGCTTATTGTCAAAACTTGCTGTTAAGTTGTAAGTTTCAAGTTTAACTGCGTCTTGGTGCTTGTAAACTGAAAATATTTACTTTATTTCCCCATGTGCTGTAAAAATATTGGCTAGATAAAAGAGAAATGTTTATTGACAGAACTAAAAAGGGTGAACATAAAGCTACTGCAGACTTTCTGTATGTCGCTTAAGTAGTTAATTTGGAACCAGACAATATATGGAGAGAACTATATTATGGCATAACATTGCTCAGAACTGCAGCCCATAGTCCTTTCAAAATGCTGTATGAGCACATTGTTCATGGAAGGCTTCACCTTTCCTCCCATCTCTTTTCATAGCCTTTCATAGCCTCATATCCTTCCATTGTGCCTGTGTGGAGCTGAGAACTAAAGCCATTAACCTTGAGATTTCCTAGTGCTCCTGTGCACTGCCCTGCTGGGATAAAAGCTCTGTTCTGCAGTTCTGCTGGCAGGCAATAATTCTTACCTTCTGTGTTGTGATCAGGATACACGTCATAGATGAAATGCTGAATTTCTTATGCTAAATAAAGGGAGCTCTAAAGACTTATCAGTCAGTTCAACCCCTGCCACCTTGACATTTAATAATCTCTGTTATCTAGATTGTTACTTTTTGGTACAGTAGCTAAAAGAGAATTTAGGCTATGTACAGTACCTGCAACAGAAGAGGTTTTTGGAGTCACTAAGCACAATCAGTATAACCTTCAGTTGAGTAGCATATATCTGGGAGTCGATGTTAGGCATGTGAGCAGGGAAAGATCTTACTTCCAAAGAGACTTAAAAAAAGCAGGAACACAGATTTTAGTTATAGGGGTTAAAGGAGTTTAAATTAACTTTTAGTTTAATGTGTGATATAGTTTGAGAGTGATATTCTGAGACCAGTTGGTTTGTATTATTTGTGTTTTTTGAGTTGTTTTGCTTTTTGTTCAGCAGCTCTTCAGCTTGTAATTTCAGCAATCTGGTTGTTAGGGTGCAAATTACCCTAGCAACTATGCATTGATTGGAATGAGAAACTGGGATATAAATAGGAGAGGGTCTGAATGATGGGTAATAAAAACTATCACTAACAAGAATGTGTAGCAGTGGAGTAACTAGAGTGCAGCGTAGTGCACACTGCGACCCCTATCCTTCTGCCCACTTCCTGCCCCGCCTCTGCCCCCCCGCGTTCCCACTGCTTGCCGCAGGTAAGAGAGTGTGTGAGAAGGAGAGTTTTTTTAATTAGCTATAGAGGATGCAGACCTCACAATCTGGCCCCCCAGGACTGAGAATTTTTATTGATATTATTGGTCAATAAAATTAAAAGGTTTATTCAAACACTGCTGCGCTGTACTACTCAACCACACTTTACAAATTAAATGTTTCTTTAAGATATTATTATCAAGGGATAAAGCATGCTGGGAAGTGTAGTCCAGTAACACACAGGGTTGTACTAATATTAAAGGACACATAAAAAAAATTAAATCCCATTTTTACTTTCTTTATATCTCCAATGTACTTTAATTAAAAAATGTGTACTGTTTTTATAAGAAACCTGACTGTATGCAGTGAAATTCTCCCTGCATTTACTGCTGTGGATAGGAATTGTCAGATGGTCCCTAACTGCTGAGCAGGGAAACAATCATACTTATGAACAACAGGGGGAGCCCCGGCCTTACTTCCCAGCCATGCAGAATTCAAGCAGCTTTATTTATGATGATCACTAAGCAGCCCAGACCACACTGAGCATGTGCACAGTCTTAGTCTTGCAAAGATGTTTAACAAAGTTACAAGATGGTGACCCCCTGTAGCCAACTTTGAAAGCATAAATTATTTGTTTGATTAGGCTTGTTGTGCAGTAAGTTCATGTTTATATTTATTATACAAAATACAGCATTTTTAGCCTTATTCTATTTTAGACTTTACATGCCCTTTAAAGCACTATTGCTCAATAAAACTTTTCCCCAGTTCTGCACAGACAGCCACTGCGTTAAAATGCAAAATAAATGAGAATCCTGATTCATTTGGCAATTTGTTCTTTGCTCCTGCAACTGAAATCAGATGAATTCAACTCTGTTTTCCTGGCACTGAACAAGTCTTTCCCTGACCCCCATGTTTAATTACAGTGTAATAGAATGAAATCGAAATGTTACTATAATCTTGTTTGTAGCTAGGGTTGCCACCTTTTCCGGAAAAAAATACCGGCCTTCCTATATACAGTATTTATCTTTTTTCCCTATTAATAACATTCGGATTAACCATCATTTTTACCGGCCAGGCCAGTAAAATACCAGCCTGGTGGCCACCCTATTTGTAGGAGAACAGCAAGATGACATAAGTTCTTCTTCAAATTCTATAGAAAACTATGGGATGTAGTGGGACAACTTTATGGTCCGGTTTAGAGCCCCTTTTAAGACTTCCACCTAGTTTTTCCCAATAACATGTTACGTAGTTAAGTGGGGTTGAAAAAAATCCATCAAATTCAACCCCTCTAAATGAAACCCAGAATCCATACATAAACACGCTGACCTCTCCATACACTCACATAAACTATATATACCAATATCTATATTAACTGTAGATTTTACTATAACAATAGCCTTGGATATAATGCTTGTCCAAGCTACATGCTCACTGGGAGAAGGGAGCATTTCTACAGAGCAGACAAGAGGGTGGCTGCAGGGTTTACTAATTCCTCAGACAACCTGGCCTCTCACCACTCAGATAATTTCTCAGATATAATTTCCAGCTGAGCTCATGAAAGGAACTTATCACCATTTAGAGTCTTCTAACTGCAATAGGCACCAGAAGGCATATTTGAAATGCCAAAGTCATTTCAACCACATATTGTGCAAAATGCCGAACAATATTTCTGCCTGCTGTGATAAAAAGTACAGTCAGAGATGGGCGTTCTGGATCTGTCACTGCGAGTACATATCTGTTTTATATTCATAAAGGTACTAGTGCCGGTGGATATTGCTTTCTGATCACATGCAGCACAGAGAATCTGCATGGCATTATAAAAGTTGGCTTTCATAAAAACACGAAGATATTTTCATCAATGTGATTTGGCCTCTCCCTGTGTAACTGTTTGCCTACAGGAGATGAACACACACCACAAGGTACATGAGAAGAATCCCAACTTTCTCTTCTCTAAGTAAACCAAACAAGGTTTTCCAGATAAATAAACTTGGAGGGAATCCAATAGAACTTGCTCGGGACCCAGGTGCACATGCCCCAGACATTCAGCTTAGGGGAAGCTGCAGAAACTTTTACTTTTAACTTTAAAAGTGTTTATTCAAAGAAAAAGCAACAGGGAAATTCTTATGCTTTATATGCCTTATGCATTATATTATTATGTAACCTTTTTTGGCATGAAATGCATTTTATATAGGCAGGTGTAAACCCCTAATGAAACTATGCGGTAGAAGTCTGCCATCAGCAATGTCCTATGGACTGTGGTGCAAACACTGAGTGCACATCTTCTAAGGCCTTAACTCCAGTTTTCCATTCACTACCAGGTTTTGTAAAGAATCCAGCTGTATGCACCCATATCCCTCACCCTGGCCCTTGACCTTGTAGTCTGTCTGTTATTTCATTTTTGAAAACCAAAAAGATCCTGTGTCTATGAAGGTTTTCATTCATCCAGCTCATGGTATATCTTAGTAGAAGTAAATCTAGAGCAACTGGACTTGCTGAGTAATCGTTGCTCTGGATTTACGTCTACTAACATATAAAATACCATGGCTTTTCTTTGTGGGTGCTTGTTGACTGGATACTAAAAACCAGATAAAATAATCATACAGAATGCAGTCAACTAATTAGCTAACATCTCTTGCTACATACCTATGTGTACATAGTACAACCGTCTACTGAAGCATTGATGAATATTGAGTATAAGACATAATGGTCAATCTACCTTAATACATTGATCAGTGGCATAACTAGATGTTAATGGGCCCCACAGCAAATTAATTTTTGGGCCCCCAACATATCCTAATAGATGTTGAAATTGAGCATTTTTTGGGCCTCAAGTGGCCCCAATACCTCCTGAGCCCCCTGCAGCCGCAGGGTCTGCTTCCTCTGTAGTTATGCCCATGACGTGGATAGATGATGAGTGCACAGAAGCATTAGAAGTCCCTTCTAAGTTGCATTCATTCGTTTATACCAATCCTATATCTCTCCTATGATCATGTGGAAAGTTAAAGTGAGCTGGATGTGAACTGGATAAAGGAATTTCTCATTGCAGCACATTTATAATAATAATTAATCTTTTAAAGGATAAGTAAACTTTTAAAATCAGTGAATGTGAAATTGAGGAGGGTGCTATTCTAAGCACTTTTGCAATGTACATTCCTATTATATTTTTTAATTCCAAGATATTATGGGATACATGTCCTGTTAACATGATTTAGTTTTGTTACAGCATTGTCACCTGTTGGTCATTTTCAGACCAGTCTGATGACCAAGTAGTCAAGGAAGTTGTCAGGAGAAAGAAAGAGGACTGGTCTGATGTTCTTAGGAAAGATTTGAGAAAGGAACATCAGACCAACCTCTTTCTTTCTCCTGAAAACTTCCTTGACTACTTGGTGGTCAGAAACTGAACAAAAAAGATTAATTCATAGTAACAGTACATGTATCCCTTAACATCTTGGAATTTAAAAAAATATTTAATGAATGTACATTGCAAAAGTGCTTCGAATTGCACCCTGATCAATTTCACATTCAGTTATTTTTTTTTTTTTTTTTTTTAACTTTGTATTTATTAAAGCTTGACCGAAAAAAGACATACAATGGAATGTATTTCTTACATGTAAACATATAGTTATGAATAAAGAACTTCTTGACATACATTCACATCCTGAATATTCTCGTTTCTTATTGTTAAGCAGTGAAATACCGTATAGTCATATTCAAACATGAGAAAAACTATATTGTGGGGGGGAGGAGAAAACTGGGGGGGGGGAGGAGGATAGGAAGTTTGGTGGTTGAAACGCTATACCTGTCTATGCAGACATTCAGTTATTTTAAAGATTTACTTATCCTTTAAAAAATCCTTTTACATACTTCAATAAGTAACTGAAATGTCGTCCAGTCCGACACTGATCTCATGGATTTCAGGCTCCAGGATCAAAGCATATGGTGAGCCGGGGAAGGGTCTGTAGCTTCTGTGGTAGAGGAGAATTACAAAAGTTCCAGATTAATAGAATTGAATGAATCCAATTTATGGATTTGAATAGTAATAATGTATATTGAATTTTTAGGGGCCAGTGGTGATTGTGTTTATTTTTCACAATTTGATTTAAAAGAGTTACTCCAGTCACTGTATATAATAATCCATTTTCTATTTTATTATGTGCTAATTCTGTCTTTTGTTCTGAAACCATATTTTGTCATTTTTAGTATCCACTTCGTTTTAGTGCCTGAATAATGGCAGAATCATTTTAATATAAAATTGCTCCACCTTAAACCTTTCCCTGACCTGCCATAACAGACTTTCAATATACAGACACACGTATCCCTCACCAGTAACTCATTTATGATGGCATTCATCATCCATAAGCTCACCAGGCAGCTGACACCAGGTGAAATTGCCTAGCAGAATGTATCATTTGCCTTTTCACATATTAAGTACAGTGAAATAGAGCTATGCCAAAATGATCACATTCTAAAGCAGAGGGGCCTACAGTATCGTAGTTAATTTCAGGGCCAGTCATGGGCTGATGATATAATATGTAGAAATATAACACTCTGCAGGAAGCTGTTCCGATTTTAAGACTTTTACACAGAGAAAAAATGTTTTTAAAGGAGAACGAAACCTTAAAAATGAATATGGCTATATATATATATATTAGGGATGCATCGAATCCAGGATTTGGTTTGGGATTCAGCCAGGATTCGGCCTTTTTCAGCAGGATTCGGATTCGGCCGAATCCTTGAGCGTAGCCGAACTGAATTCTAATTTGCATATGTAAATTAGGGGCGGGTAGGGAAATCCCATGACTTTTCGTCAGAAAAGAAGATTTTTTTCCACTTTTTGCTTTCCTACCCCTAATTTTACTTATGCAAATTAAGGTTCGGATTCGGCCTGTCAAGTAGAAGTCAATGGCAGATGCCCCTTTTACAATTTGAAGACGTTTCTTTACATTGTGAACTGTGTTGGGTTTCATATGATAATATGAAAAAAAGTCAGGGTTTTCGGGAGACAACTTGAAAAAAATTGTACAATTCAGGTGGCAAATTAGAAAAAGTTGTACGATTCTAATTGCTACACAATTTTGTCTAGACTTTTTGCAGACCAACTTCTTCAAGCTGATTATTTGATAAATGAGTTAAATGTGGATGGGAGTTAGCTCGACCTTGTTTTAATAAAAAAAAAAGGGATACATTCGAGTTAATACCTCCCTAAAATTTGCAAATCATTTGGAGTTGAACAGAATCCATATAATCCATAAAAAACAAGAAGACAATAAGATGACAAGTTTATAGGTTTTAAAGTTAAATATAAAAGAGACAGTATAGCATTGGGAGAATTATTGGAGTTTTAGGGAAGATTAAAACATTTTTTATGAAGAATCCACATATGTTTGAGTTTTAACTCCAGTTAGCGACTGGGAGAAAGAAAATGTTTTCCTTACACCCAAAGATAATGAGAAGGGGAAAAAAGGCACAACATGTGCCCAAAGCTGATCTGTGACAGAGCCCCTGCTTTTTAGAATTCACTGTGTGTATCTGGATGGTGAGACATGACAATGCCATAAGAGGCTGACATAGGAACTGAACCCAGGGATCCCTGAGTCACAGGTCAGACACATCACCACTATGTTCTCCACGCAAATATTTACACTATTTGCTGCTTGATAGTATAAATCCCACGTTAGCACTGTTTCAACTCATGAAAAACCTCAGTTTAATTCAGATTGAAAAAAAAATCTCTGCATATTTAAAAGTTTAAAGCAAAGACTTGAGACATTTTCTGCAGCAAAGTGCAGGAAAAAAATCAATTTATTTATATTTTCCTGGCTGTCAATTTCCACCCTCAGCTAAATGCAATGTCCTCACAGATGCTCTTTCCTGCAATAACAAGGGTGACGTCTTTCGTTGCTCTGGAAACACTGTTTTGATTTTAAGATGAAAAAAACCCCGCATCTGACGGATTTTTTTTTCTTTTTTATTCAATAAACAAATAGGTTTCAAATGTAAATGTACATTTTTGTTCTGTCTGTTTGGCGCACAGGAGGAGGCTTATATTATTCATCAGTAATATTATTCTCTTCACTTAATGTTGCTTTTAGCAGTGCAGCCTCCCTGTCTCTTGCCTGTGTTCCAGAGAGAGGGGAAAGGTGAGCATTGCACAAACCTCCCGAAAGTATTTGCAAGAAATATCACAGGCTTTCTCCTTGATACTGTGGAACATAGGTCAGCAGCTGTTCTATGGAAAGTGAGTTGTGCTTCTGGGTGGAGCTGCAATAGGCATGTTGCTGGTACAAAGAAATATCAAAGCTGAATCCATATATCATGCACAGTTTCCAGCAATGGCTTTGTGTTGAGGAAAAGCAATATTGCCGTCATCACTATTATAATTAAGATTCACAGCAGGAAGATCATGTTTAAGGTTGCAATAGAAATGTAAACATATGTATATGCTGCATGTTGGAGAGGCATTCTACTGGATAGCAATACTGGGACATAGACATGTTAGAAGATGGACATAAAACTGGATGTCTATGGGCTGGACTCCATGAGAGTTTTTGGTCGGATCGACGCCCTCCGACAAAATGCACATCGAATGGAGTCGCACGTGTATATAATTGGACAGAATGGAAAGTCGAAGTTAAAGGGCATGTAAAGGCAAAAAAATATAATCACATTTTTACTTTCTTTAATGAAAAATAAATCTATCTCCAATATACTTCTATTAAAAAATGTGTACTGTTTTTATAAGAAACCTGACTGTATGCAGTGAAATTCTCCCTTCATTTACTGCTGTGGATAGGAATTTTTCAGACAGTCCCTAACTGCTCTGCAGAGAAAAAATCATAATTATGAACAGCAGGGGGAGTCCCCCGCCTTACTTCCTAGCCGTGCAGAACTACAGCCGCTTTGTTTGTTTCCCTGTAGAGCAGTTGGCAACTGTGTAGAGATTTGTATTGGGATTTTATTTTTGCCTTTACATCCCCTTTACTGTTTCCAACTCCAGCTGCAGGGACAAAGATCATGGAGCCAGATTTAAACAGATAAACTGGGATTCTATTTGGGGGATTATTTTGTTGGAGTTGGAGTTGGAGAAAGTTTGTGTTAAACAATAAAAAAACTATAAAATCCACATTAGATTACATGACAACACAGTACCCAGTGCAGTCTCTATATTCTGATTACTAATCAGTCTTGTTGTATCGGCTTCTAGCAGAAAGCAGTTTGATAATTTATGACGACCCCTAAGTAGCCCAGAACACACTGAGCATGTGCACAGTCTTGGTCTTGTAAAGATGCAAAGTTACAAGATGGTGACCACTGTGGCCAACTTTGAAAGCATAAATCATTTGTTTGATTAGGCTTGTGGTGCAATAAGTTTATGTGTAGTATACAAAATACAGCACTTCTAGCCTTATTGTTTTTAAGACTTTATATCCCCTTTAACAACTACACAATCCGACTGCCAGATGAAGACACTGCTTTCTATGTCCACATCCTCCGACCTTTCATTCAGTCCATTTATATCTTCACGCATGCGATTCCATCCGACTTGACGCGTTCGTTTTGTTGGCAGGTGTCGATCCAACCAAAAACTCGTGGAGTCCATCCCTATATATAAAGGGAGACCTATACTCATGGGCAGACATACTGGTACAGGTATGGGATCCGTTATCCAGAAACCCGTTATCCAGAAATCTCCAAATAATGGGAAGGCTATCTCCAATAGGCTCCATAATAATCAAATAAATTGAATTTTTTAAAAATAATGGGAAGGCCATCTCCCATGGGCTCAATTATAATCAAATAGCTCAAATTTTTAAAAATGATTTTCCTTTTCTCTGTAATAAATTAAAAGTAGAATTAATCATTACTGGAGGTAAATCCTATTGTTTTTTTTTTTTTAAACAAGTTTTTGTATGTTAAAGTTTAACAACAGTGGTAGAAAGTAGATGGGGAAGAGGAAAGTCAGAGGAGAATAGGAGAGAGGAGGGAGTATTATTCAGCAGTCCGTGTGTCATCATTGTATTATACGTTTTGCAGTGACATCATGGAAGGACACCCATGGGCCCCAGACAGCATCACATTTTGTGGGCAGCCTCTGGCAAGATATGTCAATTTTTGCTTGACCAAGTTTTTCCAAAAAGGGAGAGTCGGGAGAGCTGTTGATTTCTATTGGGGTTTTTTGAATGATTTTTTAGCAGACTTAAGGTATGGAGATCCAAATTACAGACAGATCCCTTATCTGGAATATAATTCTGAATAATAAGTCCCATACCTGTACTGGTGAGTTGCTGAGGAGATAAACTACTGGAAAGACATATCCCTGGACATGCATACTAGTGAAAATACCTTTATGCATATTTTTAAACAGATCTATTGTACAGAAGAGCTTCAGCCTGAACAATGTAATGATGGGAAGCATAACTATTGGAGAGCAACATACTGGTGGGTAAGCATACTCATAAGCAGGGGCGTAACTACTAGTAATGGGGGAATTTTTTTCCTGAAATTCGCCGCCGGTGAATAAATTTGCGAAACCGCTGCGAAAATTCGCCAACAAAAATTTGCCGGCGACAAAAAATATGGTGCTTTTTTTCACAGGAAATTCGTGAATTTTCCTGCGATGTCAAACGCCCCATCACTAGTAACTACAAAGGAAGCAGACCCTGCAGCCGCAGGGGGGCAATGAGGTATAGGGAGGGAGCCCAAATAACAGCAATTTCAACATATATTGGTAAAGCAGGACAATATGTTGGGGGCCCTAAAAATGTATTTGCTGTGGGGCCCAGTAACATTTAGATACACCATTACCCATGACTGGTGTGATATTATCCTGGAGAGAGATACATGAGTACTTGTACCATTCTTGCTAGAAAAGCTGTAAGAAAAAAAATCTAAATGAATATCTCTTAAAAGGGTTGTTAATTTTTAATATGCTTTAGAGCGTGATATTCAGAGACAATTTGCAATTGGTTTTCATTTTTTATTAATTTTGGTTTTTGCGTTATTTCACTTTTTATTCAGCAGCTCTCCAGTTTTCAATGTAAGCAGTCTGGTTGCTAGGGTTCAAATTACCCTAGCAACCATGCATTGACTTGAATAAGAGAGTGGGACACGAATAGGTGAGAACCTGGATAGAAAGATGAGGAATAAAAAGTAGCAATGACAATTAATTTGTAGCCTTACAGAGCATTTGTTTTTTTAGATGGGGGTCAGTGACCCCAGTTTGAAAGCTGGAAAGAGGCAAAAAAGGTATATAAATGAAAAACTTTAAAACATAAATAAGGAAGCCCAATTGTAACATTGCTAGGACATCCTATAACATACTAAAAGTTACATCAAAGGTGAATCACTCCTTTAATATTTCCTGTCTTTATCTGGGCCATTCCAGCAGCACCATAATTGCTACTCACTGCTGCAGGAGACATGAACCAATCCCACAGTATTTCTGGTGAAACAAGGGCATGGGGAAAAGATGAGAATATGTGAGAAAGCTGAGGCAGTTCAGAACTCCATCAACATATCATTGTACAGAAACACATATGGGAGGGACTGTGGTTGTGAAACAGAAAAATGAGCAGAAACACATTATTTGGCATGCTATGAATATCCTGTTCATGTTGTTAAAGGATAACTAAACCCTAAAAATTTATATGGTTAAAAATGTCATATCTGACATACTGAACTTGTTGCACCAGCCTTAAGTTTCTGCTTGTCAATAGCAGCAATGATCCAGGACTTCAAACTTGTCACAGGGGGTCACCATCTTGGAAAGTGTCTGTGACACTCACATGCTCAGTGGGCTCTGAGCAGCTGTTGAGAAGCTAAGCTTAGGGGGTCGTCACAAATTATCCAGTAGAAAATGAGGTTGGACTGTAATATAAGCGGATGCTACAGGGCTGATTATTAAATTCTGATGCTAATTGTACTGGTTTCTGTGCTGCCATGTAGTAATTATTTGTATTAATTACTTATCAGTCTTATATTGTGACATTTTTATTCTGTGTATATTGTGAGTGGGTCCCTAAGCTCAGTAACTGACAGCAGCACAGAGTGCAGTGAATCAGCAGAAAAGAAAATAGGAAGCTACTGGGGCATCTTTATGGGCACAGATCTTTACCGCTAATGGGCTGTGGTTGCCTTGGGCTGGTACAGAAGCCCAACATTTCTATCCTACTTCTTTATTTAGCCTTTAGTTTTTTTTTTTTTAAGAGATATGAGCTAGATGACTTTCTATGTCAATAGATACTTCTCATGAACAGAATAGTTAGGGATTAAAGGGTAAAATAAATGTAGCCTGTCATGAGAAGGTTCCAGATGACTAATTATGATTGTTCTTCTTTTGAAGTATATTTCCCATGACTGCTGGTAAACCTCCTTTTGTAACAGCCTGCTTTCCCTGGCCTCTATGCATAGGGTTTTTAGCAGTTAATCTGTATCTCTAGGCTTATTAGATGGAAGTTAAATCCCGTGACTTGGAAGTGGGGCTAATGTCTCTCATGTGTATAGAGCCGATTGAAATACTGCTGCTCCTCTCTTACTAATGGCCTTTCAGCTCTTACCTACAAACAAGCATACTAGGTAATTACATGACAATCAAGACCTGTTTCAGGTCTGTTTCCACTTGAATCCAATCCGCTTCTCGATCTTGGGATGGTTTATACGGAAATCCTATATCCTCTTTAGAGAACACGTGGCAATAAAAGAAACATTGTGACCCAGCATAGGGAGTTTGTACCAAATGGGACATTCTTGCAGTAAGTGTCTGTTTGCAGTGTGACGTGCACATATTTCTCTTGTTTCGGGTCATTCTCCTTGGAACAAAGGGAACAGCATGTCCATTGTTGTACAACGGTGCCGTGTCTGAGCCTGCAGCCCAGGAACAAAGTCACCTATGTACAGAGATACGTACATTCAGTGCAATAGCTTGTCTGTCACACTGCTTCAGGGTAATGTTCAGCTTGATTTATAACGGGCAGCAATGTGTTCCCTTCAAGTTATCGGATATTGAATCCCTTTAAGAACAACAATTTAATCTAGCCTTAGTTTCAGCAAATCACAACTGAAGAATCTGCGAGAGTGAAGGTCTGTGTTTTAAGCCAGAAACGACACCCAACCCATCCTGGAATGTACCATTAGACAAGCCTCACATAGGGAATGTGGCCCGTCAGCAGCAGATCAGTACAGGTTACGGTTTGTTGGTGGTTTAATCCCAGTTAGATTCCCAGTGCACAGATTATACCTCCCCCCATGATGGACTAACAAAACAGTCACAACAAAGGGTGAAGGGACAGGGGTTGTATTGTATTCTAATACAAAAAGGACATTTCATAAAACGAAGACACGTGCACAGATTTAATCTTTATTTCTTTTCACTGGGCACATACATAACAATTTCTACAGCTGATAAGAGTGCAAAGCAGAACAGCAATATACACTATGAGGGAATGCCTTTGTGACCCCTATGGAGGCAGTAAATTGAATTAGAACCTAAAATTTGTGCTCATCTGCTCTATATTCCACCCAATCTTGCCATATAAAAACTATTTAAATTGAAAGAAAATAGTAACTATTTCATTCATGTTGCAGCATCCTTTAACTTTTAAGGTTAAAAAGGACATTGACCTTTTCCAGGCAAAACAGAAATGAAATTTAAACCAGGGTCGCTAGATGCAAGTCCTTGACTATCTGCCACAAGCACTGTTATATGAGGATCTCTGCATTCTTTTAGTCTTTCCCATGCCAGACAAACGTGCATTCTAGAATGAATAACTGAAGATGTCTTCTGCAAGCTGGCCAATAGATGGGCTGGAAATTCAATAGAGAGTTGCTATTCCATGTGAGCGCACATATCAGGCCTAACCCTCCTCTACTTGACTCAATACAATTAAAAAAAAACAAACTGCTAGCATCACTTTTCAAGACAGTTACAGATTGAAGCAGTTATGGATATAGCAGGTGCAGCCTGCTGCAGTCTTATGTTCAAGTTAGTCGGTTTTGTGCCCAGGCAACTTTCACCATCACCAAAAACACCTTAGATGATACACAGCCACCAGTAAAAAGAAGACTTTCCTATCAATAAGCAAATAAACAGTAACAGAAAACGCATAAATAATTCTTAAAAAAAGTTTGTTTTTTCCAGAAGAGGCACATGTGTGGGAATGTGGTCTTCCAACAGTAGTTGCCATTTGTATCCATGAGGTCTCTAAAGGTTGTTTCCAAATTCATAGAGAACAAAGAGCGGGGGCCGGGTTTCTTCCATCTTCTTTATGCCAAGGCAAGTACTGCAAAGCAAAAGAGGGTCAGTTATGAAGAAATGTAAAGGCAAACAGAGCAAAGCCCCCAAAAAAAGGCAGACAACCGCCACTTTGTAGAACTGCATTATGGTGGTACACCAATCAAAATGAATATTTAAGCAACATATAGTTTATATCAAATTAAGTGACATTAAAAAAAATCTTACCAAACTGGAATATATATTTAAGTAAATATTGTCCTTTTACATCTCTTGCCTTAAGTCACCATTTTATGATGGTTTGTGTGCTGCCTCAGAGATCACCTGACCAGAAATACTACAACTCTAACAGGAAGAAGTGTGGAAGCAAAAGACAGAACTCTGTATGTTAATTGGCTCATGTGACCTAACATGTTTAGTATGTATGAGTGCACAGTGAATCGTACGATCCCAGGGGTGGCCCTTATTTTTTAAAACGGCAATTTTCTATTTATGATTTCCCAATGGCACATACTACTAAAAATGAAAATGAAAATGGTTTATTTAAATGGTTTATTTACATGAAGCAGGGTTTTACATAGGAGCTGTTTTATGCAATATCTTTTTAAAGAGACTTATATTGAAATTAGCAATAGAATAGAATTAGCTGTATGAAGTAAAGATAGACTAAGGGAGCATGTGCTAGCTAGCGGCTTTCCCTGGTGTAACAGAATCACTGCAAAACGACATTATTAGGACCACAAAACTTAAGGTTTTTTTTTTGCAGTGAAATGTTCTCAAATTATTTAAACATTCTCTTTAGGGACATTCACCATAACCTTTAAATGTAATATAAACAATATTTTCATTGGTTACTAAAAGAAACAAAACAAAAAAAAAAACAAGTGATTTATTGTGCTACAATGAAGAATGGTTATATTTTACAAGTATAATCATAAATACAAATGCAGTCAGTTGCAAAATCTATTTTATCAACCCAAATGCCATTACTAAATGTATTGCTCTGACTTGCTAAACTGTCCCAGGTGCTAGCAACCAAAAGTTATTCTTCATTGCATTTAACAGTAGGCCACCCACAGCAATCATTGCCCAGGAATGACTTTTTATAATAAGGGCCACGAACGACTAAGGTGCATGCAGCATTTGACGTGATTTTTTTTTATTTTTTTTAACTTTTAAATCTAGCTCCTACAAATGTTTTAATAAGCTGGAAAATGTCCCTCAAACAAATAGTAAGGAGAGAATCGTGCAAGGAGGAAAAGCTGCAAGAAGTCATGATACACAAGAAAGAAAACTTTTTTTTTTTTACCAGTCATTGCTTCCTGCGCAAAGTATTTCACATCCATGTCTTCATCCTGTCCCAGCTTCAGCAGAATGGGTTTGACATCGGATTGCAATGTTCTAAAAGACAAAAATTCTTAGATATAGATCCAAAGCACACTGACTAATTGCAGCCATTCCTGTTTTTCCCTACACAGTGCCCATAGAGAATCATTGGTTGCAAATCACCTTCATTTCACACAAGGTGCTGCTTGCTAGTTCAAAGGTGAATGCCCTGAACAAGCCAAGTAATCCCCTGCACTGCAGAAATGACACAGGGACACCAATGTAAAGTGAACTCCGAATTGGGAATCTGTGCACAGAACAGGTATGTATCTAGTGTAAATATTTATGGCCCTTACTGCACACCAGCTTTACAGGGATTCATGTCAATACTTACGTTCCATCCAGCACTGGACCTATTCGTTGTAGGGATCTGGCCACATTGAATCGCACATTTGCTACCTGGTCAGCGGCCATTTTTAGCACAATTGGGAGCATCAGCTTGGTGGTTATTTCCTTTCCACATGCCTCAGACAGGGCCTAGTGACAAGACATGATCCGAAAACACATACATAAAATATAACTAAACATTATTAGTGTTTAACCAAAATAGTTACAATTGCTTAAAGGGGTTGTTCACCTTTAAATTAACTTTCAGGTTGATGTTGAGAGTTATATACCTAGACAATTTGCAATTGGTTTTCATGTTTAATTATGTGTTTTTTATTTAGCAACTCTCCAATCTGGTTGGTAGGGTTTAACTTACCTTAGCAACCATGCTTTGATTTGAGACTGGAAAATGAATAGGAGAGGTCTGACTATAAAGATGAGTAACAAAAACAATATGTGTAGTCTTACATGTTTCCTAGATGGGGGCAGTGACCCCCACTTGAAGAGTCAAGAGGAAGAAAGCAAATTAGAAAATTATACAATAATTAAAAATGAAGGTCAATTGAAAAGTTGCTTACAATTAGCCATTCTATAACATAATAAAAGTTAACATGAAGGTGAACCACCCCTTAAAAAGTGCTGTCAATCAATGGCAGCAGCCAATTTCTGAGCAAATTATACTCCTATGATGTACAGTGGTTTTGCTGAACGTTTGGGTATCTTAATTTACATTTCAAAAAATATAGAAAATAAGAAAATATACTTACATTGACACAGAAGAGGGTTGTCATTCGATGCAGGTAGTTGGGATCATTTGCCATAGCAAGAACCTTGGGAACAATGGTGTTCTGGGCCCATTCAGCGCCAAACTTTTCCACCAGCTTCATAAGATTATTGGTTGCAGCTTCTCGGATAGCATAGACTATAAAGGAGTGGATAACAAAAGAAAAATGTAAAGACGACGGCGGTCACAAAAGGCTCAAACTTCCACTTCTAGCTGTGGCTTCAATCTACAGAGGAGATAGCTCTGACAAGTAGGATCTGGACTTTAATTGAACATTGTTGCGCATGAATGAATGAACTATACTGACCCATACAATGTCTCTATAAAATATACATTACATTTTTAAGCATTTATTTTTGTTAATACATCCATAAAGTTAAACTGTACCGGTCATGTTGAAATGTGTGTTTAAATAATTAGCTGGTGACTATTCCATTAATCTTTCTATCATGAAATGTTTTATTATTACATTTAGTTTTGCTCCCTCTCCCACATTATTAAACTGCAGCATATTTATCCCAAGGATTGCTTATACTCTCAGCCTCTAGATGGAGATCTGCTTGGTAACCACTGGAAACCACTTTGTAATGCTTGCCATAGAACTAAACAGGCTTACTGCTCTGAAGGCTTACTGCTGTGAATCCTGTGGTGTTAACTGTTCTACAGCACGCAGCAACTCTACACAATCTAGCTAGATATGTTAAATCACGCCCACTTCATCAGCACAGCAACAACTGATGGAGAGACTGTAGGAAAGAAATATCTTGCATAATGCTTTTGTACATGGAAAATTGAACAGCAGCCCTTCATATTGATGAAACCTGGAAAGAAAATGTGAAAATGTAGCAAAATAAAATCCTATTCTTTAAAAAAAAAAAATAGCTTGAATTTTCCCCGATTCCCAGCTTTTAGATGCTGAATTTTTATATTTGAGTTTTAAACACGTAATATAGAATTAACAAAAGACAAATGGCTGCTGACTGTAATTATAACAGTGTCTTTTGGAGTAAGCCACCAGGATCATGCAACGACTGCACATGCAACAGACGTCTGTTAAGTAGAGGTTTTTTCCCACCACTCAGACATGTGCTGATACAAAATCCCAAAGAAATTCCTTTTAATTACAGGTGGTAACCATACAATACAAAAACGTAACTTCTTACGTAATGTAAAGAGACTAATCATTAAATGGTAAAAAAAACCAACCCGGAAATTAATCAAAACAGGATGCCTGCAGACTTACCATGATCAACCAACCAAGCCATACACAAGGAATTCAGCTTTTCATCAAAAAACTCCACACCCTGTGAAATACAAAAGGAAAAGAGCACTTGTATAATCAATTAACTTTCCCTTAGCCATGAATTTGAAGCTTTAGAAAGTACAATTTTCCTGTAAATTGGCAAGCTTTGCAAGTGCTTACTCTGATTGGCAGGAAATTTTATTTCCTATACAGCCTATTGTAAAGTTCATCAAATGAATTTTATACCAGTCTGTGAAACAAATATGTGAAAACTTACCAGCTGCCCAGCAAGTAATGGCATGTACTCAATGATTGCCAGCCGCACTCTCCACTTTGTATCCTCAGCCAACTCCACTATAGCGGGAAGCAGGGACTGAGAAAGCTGGCGGATGCCGATCACTTCATTCACACAGTCCAAATTAGATATGATGTTCAGGCGCACTTCTGGGCACTATGAAGGGAAAGTATTGGGAAAAAAAAATAAAAAATGCAACAATTTGAAATGTACACTGAACGGATCAACTTTTTGCTTATCGAAATGTAGCAAGGATGAATTTTTGTGCACCTACATAATTGAATAATAATGAACATAAATAAATGCAACTCATTGCCACTAATGATGCAAAACACACACTAATTCAGGGACGTTTTTTTCTACGCCTATTGGTACAGACAAATCAATTAAACAAGTTGTGCTTTATGGTGCAAGACCTGTAAAGCCATCACAGAGCAAATGTATACTAAATCACTCCATGAGGATTTGCCATAACAAGGGAATTTTAAAGGGATTTAACAAACTTTGGGTATCCCTGGCCTTAAGACTAGTAGACAAGCCTGTTGTGCTAAAGCAGAGTCAGTTATCCTGCAGAGTGATGTATACAAATCAACACACAAAAATTTAGGGAGATAAGTCGCCCCGGCGACTAATCGACTCTTCTTTGGGGCGAAAATGTCCCCGAACTGCCTTCCTGCTGGCTATAATGAAAAGTCGCCAATGGGATGGCACTCGTGCCAATTTGTTTTCCGAGGCAGCCCGAAGTTTCCTCGTGAGGCAACTGCAGAAAACTAATTGCCACGAGTGCCATCCCGGCAGGAAGGTAGGGGAAGGCAGATCGGGGAGATTGGTGCCCCAAAGAAGAGGCGATTTGTCATCTGGTCGACTAACCTCCCCGAATCTGCCAGTGTGCCCTTACACTTAGAAATGACAAAACATTTTTTGGCATATAAAAGAATCCTGGGGCAAATAAACCCAGAATAAAGGTAAAAAGAGATGGCTATCAGCATTAAACAAATCAGGTAATCTGTATCAGGAAAAAAAAGAACAAAAATGGAGACATTACCTCATCTTTCAACTGGGCCAGGAAGAGAGGAAGGAGGTGTTCAATTGTATTATCTTTGCCCAAAATTGTGGATAATCCCATGATTACAGAGGCCAAGGCTGATTTCACATGCTGGTTTGTGTCAGAAACCAATTCCTACAAAACATTATAAAGATGCTAGTAAATCAGAGAAGAGCGTTATTAAACATATCATTTGTATTGTAATGATTATGATGGGAGGTACTGAGATGAAATAAGATAGTGTCAGAATGGATCTCATAACAAGACACTGAGCCAACCATAGCCAGCTCTGTTTTGTAACAAGGGATAAACCAAGCCTTGTTTAATGCATTAAGGGTGAAGACACACAGCTGTTTTTAGGTCTGTGACATGGCGATTTTTTTTCTTCCCCATGTGGGGCCTGTTAGGGTGAAGACACACAGAGCTACAAGTAGCAGCTACTGGTTGTAGCTACAAAATACCCTGCCACAGACAACGGATAAATGCCTCACGTAGTGTCTTAGCAAAGCCAATTATCACTATTGTCTATTTTGTAGCCATGACAAGTAGCTGCTACTAGTAGCTCAACCCTAACAGGCCCCACATGGGGAAAAAAATAAATAAATTAAAAAATCGACATGTCACAGACCTAAAAAAAAGCTGCCTAAAAATTGCGGTCAAAACTTCCAAAATTGCTGCCCCTCATGGTTGTGAATGGGAATCAAAGCACATGATTTTTGCCTGAAAAGCTGCACAAGGACATTTTCCCCACGGACCCCCAGATGGGTCGGTAGCGGTGATTTTAAACACTTTGATGCTGTGTTTTTAAACACCTAAACTACACTAAACATTTTTTTTTTTTGTGAACATTCTAGGTTTTGCACCAAAGGCTCCCAACCACCAATCTCTTTGGTAATGGCATATTAGGCACTTTGTCTTGCCAACTTATCCTCAGGAAAAGTCAGAGTTAAATTTAAAAACCACTTTGGGGTAGATTTATCAAGGGTTGAATTTAAAATTTGAATTTTCCAGTTCTTTTATGGTCAAAACTGTCAAATTCGACTAGGGAGTTATTCAAATTCGATTTGAGTTTTTCAAAAAAAAAAAAAAAAAAAAATGAGATTTTCGATATTTATCATACTCTGGCCTTTTAAGAACTCAAATTTGACTATTTGCCACCAAAAACCTGAAAAATTGTGGTTAAAGTCAATGGGAGACATCCAGGGATCAATTTGGAGTTCTTTGCAGCCTTCCTGACATTCGAGTCATCAAGTTTTTAAAACTCAAATCAAATTAATTCGAGTTTTCAGGTCGATTCCATACCTCTTAAGAGGTAAAAAATTACATTTTTTTTTTTTAAATTACATTTCAATTGGTTGAATTTCGAATTTATGAGAGTTTAGGGGAGTTTTTAAAAACTCATATGAATTCGAAATTTGACCTTTGATAAATGAGCCAATTTGTGGGAGAACCGTGTGAGCATTACTATCTGTACAATTCTCTTTTACAAAGAGAACTGATCCACTTTAAGTGTAAAGTAATGTGAGCCTGCAAACATCAAACTCAATGATTTGGATAAGCAGCACTGAAAATTGTCTGATAAAAATGACAAAAACCCTTTAGGGTAAGGGCACACCTGGAGATTCATTCTTCTTTGGGGCGACTAATCTCCCCAAACTGCTTGCCCGTGACTTCCGTCTGCTTCAATGAAAAAACACAGAGGTCGCCCGAAGTTTCCTTGCGAGGCATTGGCGCAGGCGTTTTTTCATTGAAGACGGAAGATACAGGGAAGCTGTTCGGTGACATTAATCACCCAAAAGAAGAGGCGATTAGTCGCTGGGCAACTATATCTCCCCGAATCTCCAGATGTGCCCTTACCCTTAAAATACAATGATCTGGTGAAACGTACCTTAACGTAAGGTAAAATATGACTCATTATAATGGTCTCTCTTCCATCAGCTGGCAAGTTTTCACAGAATTCTAAAACAAAGATCTTTATTAATGGAAATGAATGGAAAGAATGCATTCCTAACTTGTATCTGATCCAATGGGCAACCATTGTCTGCTCAACTTTGGTCCAACTATCACCAATTATGGGCATTAAGTTCTTTAGTTTTGCCAAGTGCAATTCATACCCAAAATGTATCATGTATCAACAATATTACAGTTTGCTTGGCCACTCGTGAGTGAAGGCATTTAATACTAAAATCCAATGCATTCTCTCAGTTCAGAATTTAATTTGTAACAGATCGGGATAGGTTTTACTTCTGATTTTTAAATATTTTTTTTAATGAGTTTTAATAAGTCAGTTAATATTCTTTTACCTTTAACTTTATGAGCAGCAGCTGCCCGCACTTCAGCTTCACAATCTTTAAGCAAGTTCTGAAAGGCTGGGACAAGGTCATTTTTAGTAATCTCTGGTCCAACTGCTTTCTGGAGCTGAAAAGAGAACAGGTTATTCTGTTAGATTACAACTGCACTCAATTTAATATTTAACATTAATTACAAATAAACCTTCCAGCAAGACAAATAGTAATGCAATGAGAAATTGGATCATATGAAAAAAAAAAAGAAAAAGAAAATAGGGAGTGTCCCAGCCTGGACAACGATTTGTGGTCCTAATTGCCTTAATTATGGCAGGGTTTTATGACCAAGGTCTTTGAACTGTAAAGAAATTCTGAGATAATAAAGGGTCTGAGCAAATGTAGGATGATAAAGGGTGACCAAAATTCAAGAAGTCTCAAATCACTATTTATGATAGTAGTAAGAAGGCAAGTCATGATAGCTAAATCAAACATAGGAAAAACAACACATCAACAATTACAGGAATGGCCTCATTTATCCAGAAACCAATTATCCAGAAATCTCTGAATTATAGGAAGGCCATGTCCCATAGACAATTCGCTCTCTTTTTCTAATGATCTTTTTTTTCCCTGTACCTTGTACTTGAACCGAAGATATAGTTAATACTTATTGGAAGCGAATACATCCTTCTTAAATAAGTTTAAATATGTGTTTAGTAGACAATGTATGGAGATCGAAATTACAGAAAGCTCCCAGCATTCTGGATAACAGATCCCATATCTGTAATACTATTCCTGCGCAGTAAATGGCAAATGCTAAAAACCATAAATGAGGAAGTCCGTTAAATAGCCTTACCTCTGAAAACTTGTCTGCAACCATGTAGCGGACACGCCATGATTTGTCCTCTGTGGCTTGGCGTAAAGTTGGCATCACAAGCGCTTCCAGGTCTTCTTCAGGCAGTAACTGAGCAATACTTACACATGCTTCCACTGCCAAGAGACGCACAGAGTCCTGTGCAATACAAAAAACACAGATAAAGTCCCTCGATTTTTCTCCCAAAACAAAACATGGTTTCTGTGGTTATACAGTTACTAATGCGGTATTTGACAACAGTAAAAACTTGTGTTTCAGCTGACCTATAATGCATGTAGAGAACACTTATACAAAATTAACAGCTGACTAAGAAGTCACTTTCAAAGACTGAAACATTGCCTGCATTGGGGTTAGTTAAAGAAGAACTAAAGTCTAACTAAAGAAGTAGGTTAGAAATGTTGTGCATTATGTTTTGGGCTTCTGTACAAGCCCAAGGCAACCACAGCCCTTTAGCAGTGTCCCCAAAAATGCCCCAGCGGCTCCCCATCTTCTTTTCTGCTGATTCACTGCACATGCTCTGTGCTACTGTCACTTACTGAGCTTGGGGACCCACTCACAATATACAGTACATATAGAATATAAATGTCACAATATGAGACGGATTAGTAATTAATACAGATAATTACTACGTCAGCATAGAAACCAGTGCAACTAGCATCAGAATTTAATAATCAACCCTGTAGCATCAGGTCATATTACAGACATACCTAATTTTCTGCTTGATAATTTGCGACGACCCCTAAATTTAGCTTCTCAACAGCTGCTCAGAGCCCACTGAGCATGTGAGCGTCACAGACACTTTCCAAGATGGTGACCCCCTGTGACAAGTTTGTTATAAAGAAGCTGAAACTTTAGGCTGGTGCAATAAGTTCAGTATATTAAATATGGCATTTTTTGCCATATTGGTGTTTTGAGTTTAATTCTCCTTTAAGGCCAGAGCCACACAAGCTGCCTGTCATGGAAGGAGGCCTTCACTACCAGGGCAGTAATCTTTGAAGTGTGTGGGTGGGTTGAAATAACCTATATTAGATTCCTATAGCCATTGCCATTCCAACATTTGATCCAAAGGAAAAAAACAAAAACAAAAAAAAAAACACAAACTGCAAAATAATTTACAGCTAAAAAACCTTCTTTAACAAGATAATTATTTTAAAAGCAATTATGTAGAGCCACCACTCTAGGAAAAAACGTCCTTCTTACCTGTTCATCTGAAGCCAGATTGGTAAATAGAGGAATGAGGTCATTCTTGACATACTCGAGCTCAAGGACTTTGGCAAATTCTCCTAGTTTGGAAGCAGCTGCACGGCGCACCATAGGAGTGTCATCTGAACACAGATTGCGAAAATGTCTAAAAAAAAAAAAAAAAAAAATTAAAGCAAAAGCATCACGAGTTATACTTTAGTTTTCTGCCTAGAACTGCACTGCAAAAGTAACATCCACTCAGCAGGATACTTACTGCCTTATTTCTGCTTTGACTGTACTAGACACCCTGGGATAGCAGACACTGAAAAGGCCGCAAGCAGATGTACGAGAAGTGAACCAATCTCCACTGGCCAGACGTTTCACCAACGGTACAAAGTGGGCTTCAAGATCAACGGGAGAATGTTCATTAGAGATATTCCTCAACGATTCCACTGCCTTGTCACGAACTACTGTCTCTTCAACAGTTGCCAGGCTTTCCAATGGGGGCTGTGCGGAAAACAAAGATAAAAAGGAATTTTCATTAAAACAAGGTATTGCCTCTCCCTCAGCTATGAACATGCTAGTCTCCCAACCAAAGCATTCTTTCAGACTGCTCAAAGCAATTCATATACTTTATATGCATTTGTACATGTATTTCACATTCATAATAAGCATGCCAACTAGAAAGCACATTCTACTATGCTTCATCACGAGCAGTGAAAAACACAATTCAAAATCCACAAAAAAGACCAATTTTAAATTCCTTTTTAAGGTTTTTCGTTCAGCAGCTCCCCAGTTTTGAATTTAAGTATCTAATTGCTGGCTTCCAATTTACCTTAACTAGGTAGTGGTCAGAATGAGTGGAATATGAAGAGGGTCTGATTAAAAAGTATCTGGTAGAATGTAAGTCAAATTAATTCATCAGATTCACCATTCATCAGAGTGGCTTCTTCAGTTCAACTGAATTAGTAGGGAATTCCCCGGCATTTAAACCTTTGAGGTTTACTGTATGTCTATGAAGATTCTCATTTATCCAGGTCATGATAGACTGATTAAAAAAAATAAGTAATACAGGTATGGGATCCATTATCCAGAAAGCTCCAAATTATGGAAAGGCTGTCTTCCAGACTCAATTTTATCCATATAATCCAAATTTTTAAAAACAATTTCCTTTTTCTCTGTAATAAAACTGCACCAAACTAAGATATTAAACCTTATTGAAAGCAAAACCAGCCTTTTGGGTTTATTTAATGTTTACATGATTTTCGAGTAGGTATAAAATCCAAACTATGGAACTATCCGGAAAACCCCAGGCCTCAAGCATTCTGGATAACCGATCCTATACCTGTAATAAAATTGTACCCTCACAGAGCAATAGTTTTCTTGGCTGCTGGGGTCAATGAAAGCTGGAAAGAGGCAGACAAGGAAGACCAATTGCGAAGGTTCTAGAATATTAAAGGTAAGCTAACCCTATATAGAGGAAATATACAGTTTAAATAACCATTTATGGGGTATATTTATCAAAGAGTGAAGTTAAAGATCGCCACAGTCTGCTAGAGTGAAATTCCGCAAATCTCCATTATGGGATATTGAAACACGCATTTATCAAAGGATGAACATTGATAAATATTCTTTTAAAATATTCTTTTAAAAATCCCATAGAAATGAATGGAGAGTGGTATAATTTCACTCTGGAGGACTGTGGAGATCTCTTACTTCACTCTTTGATAAAAAAGACCCCAATGTCTGAAGAAAAATTCAGGGTGAATTAACCAACTACATAAATTTTCTAATTTTCCTGTTCTATGGTAATCTTTGCAGTTTACTTGCATACAGGGATGCACCAAATCCGCTATTTTGGATTTGGCCAAACACCTGAAACCTTTGCAAAAGATTCGGCTGAATAGCGAACCAAATCCTAATTTGGGTGGGATGGGGAAAACATTTTTTACTTCCTTGTTTTGTGACAAAAAGTCACAAGATTTCCCTCCCTGTCCATAATTTGCATATGCAAATTAGGATTCCGATTCTGGTCGGCCGGGCAGAAGGATGCAACCAAATCCAGCTGAAAAAAGCCAAATCCTAAACCGAATCCTGGATTCAGTGCATCCCTACTTGAATTCATATATTGGAACTACCACAATGTTTATAACAGGGTAGGTAAGTGAAAATTCTTATGACTGTTAACCCATTAGCCGACTACAGATGAAAGGAGGGGGGGGGCATTCAATTTGAACAAAACATTATTATTTCACTGTTTTGAGCCCTTTTCCTAGCATGTGCGTTAAACCCAAACAGTCACTGATTCTGTTAAATCCAATAAAGTAAGCTTAATATGTGTATAATCACAAGGACCACCTGGGGCTGCCTGTTTTATTCAAGTTTATGCAGCAACATCTGTTATCAACCTACATAAATTAGCTTTAACTGGGCTGGTGACGTAGAGAAAAAAATATTTCATGGTTGCCAAACTGAGCTCACATGACTGGGAAAGGAGCCAAGAGAGCAGGCCCCCCAGATGGCACCGAATGTCTCAGTAGCAGCAATGCTTGCAAGGCGATTGTTCTAGAAGGCAGAATAAGCTCAGAAGAGATCTAAGATTTTGGCAGCTTTACTTGCTGACGCACAGAGTAGATTGGCAGAGAAGGGGAGCCAGATGCAACTTTGTAGCTGAAGCCAACAGAGTACAAAGAGGGACAAAGCATGTCTACAGAGCAAATTAGATGTAGGTTTATGAATTGAGAACACATTGGTGTATAGCAGAATAAGTTCCATCTGTATTGCAAGTGTCTTTTTGTTTTAAACACAAAAAAGCTTGCATTTGTGCAAACAGAGAACAAGAAAGTGGGGGCCCATGGCATGCAGGTGTTTACCAAAGCAGGTTCCTCCTCACAATTGCACTCAGATCAACAGGAAGCAGCCGGGAGAGATTAAAGGGGTTGTTCATCTTTAATTTAACTTTTAGTATGTAGAGTGATTTTAGAGTGATGGCCTGAAATGTTGCATTTGTCCAGATCAAAATGCCACGAGAAGCAAATAGGCTTTTTTAAATACATTCTTTGATGGTGAATTGTTCTTTTAAAGGTGAAGCAACCAATCACAAAACCATGTGAGCACCAGCTACTAAAAGACTCAAATTCCCAGAGGGGAAAGCCTTCAACTAAACCTGCAGAAAATTTCAATGACATTGCTGCTGGATACTTTACAGTTCATCTTAAAGGATAAGCAAGCCTTTGTATTTTAAAACAAGTCTAAAGAGCCAGCAACATGACAACTCTCTGCCTACAGTCTGATGCCTTCCTAAGACAGAAGCTGAACCATGCTGCATACGGTACGGTATCGGTATCAATTTGTGCTTATTCAGAAAATTTATTAGTTCTCAGCTCTTTTATGCTTTGTAAGAAGTCTTCAATTAGGCTGTAATATTTAAGACTTTCTACAAAGCACAAAAGTGCTGTGATCCGATGCATTTTAGGAATAAGCCAATAACCATTTCTTGCAATAGCCTTTTCACACTCTAGATCAGGGATCCCCAACCTTCTCAACTCGTGAGCAACATTCAGAAGTAAAAGGAGATGGGGAGCAACACATGCATGAAAAATATTCTTGGGCTGCCATATAAGTGTTGTGATTGGCCATTTGGTAGCCTCTATGTGGATTGTCAACCTACATTGAGGCTCTGTTTGGCAGTACATCTGGTTTTTATACAACCAAAACTTGCCTCCATGCCTGAAATTCAAAAATAATCACCTGCTTTGAGGTCATGGAGAGCAACATCCAAGGGGTTGGAGAGCAACATGTTGCTCAGGGGCTACTGGTTGGGGATCACTGCTCTAGATATCACACAGACTGCAAAAACACTGGCCAATGCTCCATGTGCCATTAACGGTGGCTCACGTTTAAGTTGACTTTAAGTACATTATAAAAAGCAACTTTTCAATTGGGTTTTTGTTTTTGAATTATTTGCCTTTTCAGCTTTCAACCCCCTTTCACAGACTCCAGCTAAAAAGCAAACGCTTTGTAGGGCAACACATTAATTGTTATTGCTACTTTATTACTTATCTTTCTATTCGGGCCACTCATTCATATTCCAGTTTCAATTCAGTGCAAGTTTGATATGGTAATTTAGGGCCTAGCAACCAGATAGCTGGAATAGGAAACTGGAAAGCTTCTAGATAACACAAAATAACACATATAATACAAAATGAAAGCCAGTTGCAAATTGTCTAACACTATCACTCTCGACATCATACTAAATGTTAATTTAAAGGTAAACAACTGCTTTAAGGTATACAAGTAGCCTTTTAAAAGACTTTTCTACTAAGTCGTTACTTCCCACAGAGACATATGGCTAATTGAACAGGGAGCATTTGAATCAGGTGAAAAGCTGCGCCAGTCAAGAATGTTACAATTAGCCTGACCCTGGCAGCCATATTAATCTGTGTGAAACACAGTGCATGAAGCAATGACAACTGGACCTTTGCTTTGAAACGCTCAAGCAAGTTCTTCTGCAAATTTGTCATTTCCATTTATTAGGGTAACTGTAACCAACCTAACCCTAAAACATTACAAGCCATCATCTTTCACCCATCTACTGTAAAATGGCTGCAGCAGCAATAACACATTGTGTAGGTTCAGGCTGCAACAGCTGTGTTACATAAGGACCACATATTGCATTACGGCTTTTTTTATCACTTCTGGCAGGAGCAGGGAGTGCTTATGGACTATTATAGCTGCCAACTGTCACCCCTAAAGTACAAACCACACAGTGTACAGGCTACAAATGCATTAAGAAAACATTAAGGTAATGATAAAATATTGAGGTGGTTTAAACAGCATAATGCTTAACCAGTGCTACATTTTTTATGTATTCCAAAGCATTCAATAAAAAATAAGACACACAGGGAGGGTGAATTGCTTTCTTTACTGTATGTAATGTTACGCTGACATCTCAAGAGTTTGCAGAGTGAGGCATTATCACTAAAGGTACAGATTGACTATTTTGATGGTGTTTATGAAGAGCAGTCAAAACCCTATTCAGCAACTAAAATGGCAGAAGATTTGTTTTACTAATTAAAGGGGTTGTTCACCTTTGAGAACTTTTAGTATGTTTGAATGTAAATTAACCCTTTGGCTGCTGGAGTGCTTGTTGAACTAGTAGGATCTTACCCTGACTAACTACCATAGGAGAGAATGTTTGATGCATTTCTGTAGTTATTACCAGTCATAGAAGGCAGGGGAATAGTCACATTAGGTTTCTATTGCCAGTTAATGATAGATGGTGGCAGCAAATTAATTTTGTGAGTGTTGGTATGTTTTGGGGTGTCTGATGTTAGTCTAACCTGTGTGTAATGTGATTGAGAGACTGAGTAACCCCTTATAGTCAAAACCAAGAGTTATGTGTGGTTGAGAGTCCCGTTTTCATGACAAATTGGTGTAGAGAATGATATCCGTAGACAATTTGCAATTTTTTTCACTATTTATTACTTTTTCGTTATGTAGCTTTTTATTCAGCAGATCTTCAATTTGCATTTCAAACAATCTGGTAGCTAGGGTCCAAATTACCCAGGCATTGATTTGAATAAGAGACTGGAATATGAATAGGAGAAGCCTGAATAGAAATATAAGTGATAAGTGAACTTATTATTAAGTTAGCAATAACAATACATTTGTAGCCTTGCAGAGCATTTATTTTTTAGAAGGGGGTCAGCGACACCTATTTGAAAACTGTACTGCAAAGAGTCAGAAGAAAAAGGCAAATAACTATAAAAAATAAATAAAGACCAATTGAAATGTTGCTTAGAATTCTATAGCATACTAAAATTTACCTAAAAGGTGAACTAACCCTTTAAAATAAAGTGATTTTTACAGGGAAAAATAATTAGTATTGTTTACACACACAACCAAATGTTACTACACACAAGCTTATTCATTTTCAAAATTCACCACTGAACAGCTTTTTTCTTTCCCAGAACAATACTTCAGATGCAGAAAGAGTTAATGGATGATCATTCAGCAAATAATAATCGATAGCATGAAACACATAGTACTTACCAGAAGACAGTGAACAAACTCTGAACCACCCACAAGACTGGTGAAGCTTCCCAGTTGTTCTGCGAGTGCCAAAAGAACCTCATCCTCATCATATATAGTATCTAGAATTAAAATTACACATTAATAGCATGCAAAACAAAAAGGGCTATGAAACAAAAGCAATGAGCTCAGTAAAACTTTCTTTCTTACACCTCAGCTCCGTTAATGTAAGAGGAACAGTAACACCAATAAATGTAAGTGTTTTAAAGTAAAGAAAATATCATGTAGTGTTGCCCTGCACTAGGAAAACTGATGTGTTTGCTTCAGAAACACTACTATAGTTCATATAAACAAGCTGCTGTGTAGCAATGGCAGAAATTGAAAAAAAGACTGACACAGGTTAAATAGTGGATAACGGATAACATTATGTTCTACAGAGCTTACCTGCTGTGTAAAGCTGGCCATAGATGCAAAGATCCGATTGTACGAATCATTGTTCGATCGGACTTTCCCATCTCCAGACCCGCCACTAACCATTCAGATCAAATTCTTACCAGTCAGATTAGTTAAAGAACAGATCAGCAATGTTCTGCCCCTGACAGCAATCGTACGATATCTATGTCCAACCAAAGCCAGTGACAGTCTCCCACTGAAAATCGTACTATCGGCAATACACGCAGAGATATTATCGGCAGCCGACAGAAATTTTCTAATCTGTCCGATCGACCAAACGACCGATCTCCGCCGGACGAAAAATGTCGGGACTCTCCATACACGGTCCGAAAATCGTACGAATCCTCGATTCGTACGATCAGATCTTTGCGTCTATGGCCAGCTTAACTTGAGCCTTTTCTCCTTTGAATGGCTACCCCATTGCTACACAGCAGCTTATTTATACAAACAATAGTAGTGTTTCTGAAGCAAACACACCAGTTTTACCAGTGCAGGGCAACACAGCATTACTCTAAAACACTTTCATTTTTTGAGGTTACTGTTCCTTTAAGAAGACCCATTATTGATACCGTACCCCCTCAAAATACAACCAGCACCATCATCTCAGTTCATGTGGCTGAATCTGGAAGCATTACCCTTTAACTTCCATAAATTGCACAATTTACATTACCATTGTGCGAATGCAATAGATTTTAAATTTCTGGTTTGCATGTAATCCTATGGGAAAATTGGTTGCCTAGCAACATGAAGTGGCAATCATAGCTGCTACAGCCAACACTTGAAGGGCTATACACAAGCAGACCTCTCTGCCTTCGTCAATATCAGATTAGAAATTATCAGCCTGTTAAATTACTACCGATATGAGAGAACATACTAAAAAGCTCACCCCACAGTATACCATCAATTTTATATACCCTGATGGCTTTGTCTAGAAGATAAACCATTTAAACGATAAATTTGTACTTATTCTGCATTTTAATAACAATCACTGTCTGTGAAAGAACTATTGGCTCAGCCTGTGCCTTTATAGTCTTGTGCAGCAACCCATTGATATCCACAAACTCCACCTCAACTCCTAGAGAGCTTTTATTGTGTTTATAATAACATTACACCAAGTCAGCAGAGATATGGAATGACAATATTGGGAGTTGTGGCATGATATCAATGGGGTGTGATAAAAAAAAAAATGATGTCATAAATTGCACTCAATACAAGGTTAAGCTGGCCTTAAATGTTGAGATTTTTAAAAGATCCGATCGTCATCGTGAGAGAACGTTTATCTCGGAACGATCGTACCAATTGTCCAACTAAAAAGACCAATTTGCCAGGAAAACAAAGGGTAGCTGCCTGCTTGGCCCTGCAAACATAGATAGATTGCACTGGGACCGATAAAGATTTTTTTAACCTGGCCAATCAATTTTTTTGCGACAGATGTCGGCCAAAAAATCGTAAGATGTACGATCGTTCGAATCCCAGTAACTTCACGATAATTTCGAAGGATTGGTCGTACTTCAGTAAAATTGGTTGTTCGGCAAGAAAAATCTTTGCGTCTATGGGGAGCTTAAAACTCTGGATCTGCAATGATGTCTTTGTCAACACAGATATACCCCTATACTAACAATTTTTAGCTAGCAGTGGATTTTAAAGGTTCCCATCCATTTTGCCAATAATCAGACTGGTATAGAGAAACCCATATTTAAGCAGTTTGCTTAAAGGAGAACTAAACCTCTACCCATCACCCCCCATAGTACCCCATCCCTGCTCCCCCCTGCACAGGTGTTAATACCTGTAAATGCCTCCAAGTCTTTAATTAGCCCTCGATGCAGAGTCAGCACAGCGGAGCTCAAGAGCACCATCTTCACTGCTTTGGGAGTCTTTAGTAAGCAAGCAGCGTATTGGCGCATGCGCAGTTGTAGCAAATTTCCAGTCCAGAACAACTGCGCATGTGCAGACAGCCACGGAAATTGCCGAAGGGCCCGTGAGCTCTGCATTGAAGATTAACACCTGTACGGGGGGGGGGGGGGGGACTATGGAGGGTAGGGGTTTTCATTAGTTTGGTGTTTAGTTCTCCTTTAAACAGCAAGTTACACTTGTCTGGCAACCACCTAAATTTACATGTATGGGCAGCTTAACAAGGGTTACACAAGTCAACCCCATGTGATCTAGCAATTTATTGCACAAGCTGAACGGGTTAAATTAAGTGTATCATGACTATGGCATGTGGAAGACGGACAGCTGGACAGCAGTTGATATCTGTGCAATTCAAACAATAGGAATAGCACGGTTGATGACCCCACCATTTGCTGTTTTCCCTAAACAAATTCAGGTATTGGGTCAGTTATCCGGAAACCCATTATCCAGAAAGCTCCGAATTATTGAAAAGCCGCCTCCCATAGACTCCCTTAATTATATTATTTTTTTTTTAAATTTTAAAAATGATTTCCTATTTCCTCTAATAAAACAGTACCTTGTACTTAATCCAAACTAAGATATTATTAATCTTTATTGGAAGCAAAACCAGCTCATTTATTTAAATGTTTACATGATTTTCTAGTAGACTTAAGGTATGAAGATCCAAGTAACAGAAAGATCTGTTATCTGGGAAAACCCCAGATCACAGTAGTGATTGCATCACATTATACAGGGTCAGCAACAAAATATACCCAAAATGATATTATAGAAGCTAGGAAAACAAGGTAACCGAAAAATACTTATATATACTTATTTCCAGAAAAAAAAACCCAGTACAAGGCACTTTGTTGAACGTGTATTGAGAGTGGGAAGCTACTCAATGTCTGGCCATAGCAAGGTTGATAGATAATTAGATTAGCAGTAACAACGCCTCCAGTTCGGCTAGGGCCAGACAGGACAGAAATCAGCCTGTCAGACTGCAATGGAGAAATGAGAGACTTTGCATTTCGAGCCAAAATCAACACAGTCTTTTTGCGACAGAACAAACAAGAAGACTGTTAGTGGTTAGGGGATTTCAGCAGGCGGATTTCTGCCCATCTTGCCCTAGCCTTAGCAGGTGTCCATTCTGCAGGAGGCAGGTGTGTGTCCTGGTAATCCAGTTATCGATCTTGCAAGAACCAAACACGAGTAGATTTGCCCACCACCATAGCTTATTTTTGAACATGTCCAGTGCAGGTGTATGCATTATTCATTCTCACTAACATTCAGTTTCTATGCATGTTATTTCCAGTTTAACCTTTACCTTGCTTGCCATTTTTTGCCAGTGTTTTTCCTTCCCTCAGCTTTATAGGAGAAGGAATAGCATTTTACAATTGGGGTGCCAAAACTTAGGCACCCCTAAGTGAATATTTTTACTTAGCTGACACCCCGGGCCGGTGCTCCGAAACCGCACTGGCCCGGGGTTTTTCTAGTGAGCACCACGGAGAGATCCTCTTCCTGCTTTAGCGGTTTTCAAATTTCCCGGGGCAAACGCATGCGCAGTAGAGCGAAGTAGCCGACTTTTTTTGTTAAAGTCCGGCTTCCTGCTCTACTGCGCATGTGCAACTGCGGGAAGACCCGAAGAAGCAGAAAGAGGATCTCTCCATGGTGGTCAATAGAATAACCCCAGGCTGGTGCGGATTTTTGCTGATAGGAGTGCCGGCCCGGGGTGTTAAGTAAGTAAAAGAAGTCACTTGGGGGTACCTAACTTTTGCCACCCCCAAGTGTTAAATGCCATCCCTTCTCCTTTAAAAATTTAAATTTTCACTTTGGGAAAATATAGTGTATAGTGGCTTCTTAAAGATACAGTGCCAAATACATTTCCAATCTCACCTGGCCTTTTTCCACAGGAGGATATTTTATGGAATTATAGCACTCAGTTCACCCATTTTGGGGGTAGTCCAATCAATACTCCGTTACTATTGCCATTACATGCAGTAAAAATTACCTACCTGTAAGGAATGGCAAAAGTTCAGTCCTGGTTCTTTCAACACCCAATGCTAGGGCAATGGTGGATAACTTCTTGATGCTGTTGAGGCGTAGCTGAGGGAAAAAAGTTAAAGAATAGGATATTCTGCATTACTGAACAGGCTGAAATGTAAGGTTTACAAGAGGCTCAATCAAACGATGTCCTGTTTTATTGTTTGTGTCCAAGAAAACAAAGCCTCAAACACTGTAGAAACCTTCAATAGAAGGTGCTATGTAAAGTGGTAATTAAATTCAAAATCTTTCGATATTAATGCATTAATATATGACCTAAAGATGATCTTTTAGTTCCTAAAACTAGATACTGTGAATCCAATTAAACATACGAGTTAAAAACATTAATCTATTGAGGAAAATGATCCAAAGTTACATATTTGTGTGTGTGGCAAAAGTATGTGAATCATTCCTCTCTGTAATTGGTGTGCCCCCTTGGGCAGTAATAACTGCAACTAAACATTTCCAGTAACTGTTGATCAGTGCTGCACCTCGAACCATTTTAGCACTTTGCTCCTTATAGAACTGCTTCAACTCGGGGATCTCCCCATTATCATGAATCCAAACAATAGTAAAAATAGCTAACCCCACATCACAGTGAGCCCATGTTTATTAACCCCAGGCTAACGCTTAAACCAATGATTGTCAATCCACAATATCATCAAACGGTGGAGAAAAGATCATTACCTAATTCATGCTGTTGACCTAGGTGCATTGCCCAAAACCTGTAGTTTGGGGTGAGAGGAAACCTCAAAGAAATCAGGAAGAGGCAAGCACTCCAGAGAAACATCAGCTAAAGGAAAAATAAAGCTTTATGTCATGGTTCCTATCTCAGGCTATTTCTAGGTATTAGGAGATATGAAACGCGTCAGGCTTTTTCATTTTTAATGATGTGAAATAAAGCTTTCTTCTACCTTCAGCCAACGTCTTTCCCTGAAATGCATGTCTCTGTGATTTCTTTGAGGTTTCAGCTCAAATTCAAAACATTTATTTTCTTTTTCTTTAACAATTTTTGGAAAATCGACATGTGTTTAGGGTTGCTGTCTGGACCACTTTCACCTGACAGTTCACAAATGGATATCATGGTATTATCCTGCAAACATTTCTATTTCTATTTCAATTCAGAATTCATATTTCCATCAACAATGGCTGTTTTAGGACTTGTGTCAAAATCATAAAGTACTAGGTAATATTTATGCAAAAATATTGAAATCAAAAACCTATTAGCTAAGGATACAGTCTTCTCCAGAAACAGCACACTGTTTGAATGACTAGTAAGCCTGGTGATGTTTAGATGGCTTTAGGACAACTTTATGAATAATGTAAATTAAATACAATGCAATTATTACATGGTGAGCACACACCTTTGCTAAATATTAACAATAAATATTTATTCATTAAAAATAAATAGTGGACTCTGTACAAACAAATTCTAAGTTGCCACCCTTTAAGACCCAAGACATAAATATGCTCTGCTTATGTCTAATTGAAGGATGACTGTGAAGGCAAGGTAGATGCTGGCCCAGCAAGAGAAACTTCCCCTGGCATGTAGGTTTTTTTCCTAAAAGGAGTACCAACCAGGGGAGCAAATTTAGCAAATGATTTCTTGGATAAGCATAATATCATAGGGTATTGTTTATATATAGGTTAGTGTGAGTGCATGGAGGGGTCAGTGTGTTTATGCATTATGTATGTATGTATGTATGTTGGATGGATGCTGGGTTTCATTTGGAGGGGTTGAACTTGATGGACTAGTCTTTTTTTCAAAGCAACTATACAACTATGTAAATTAACTTACTGGGCATGTCTAACATGCACCTTCCAGTGAAAAAGGGAACGTTTACATTTTAAACCGATTAGGCAGGGGGAGGGTGCAACAAGGCTTTGACCACAAAATTCATACATAGACAAAAGGTCATGCACAAAATGTCTCAATGTCCTTACTATATTGATCATGGGTTGAGTGCAGAGGACTGCCTGTGTTTGTATGAATTTTGTGGTCACAGCCGGATTCCTTGTCCATTAAAGGGGTTGTAAAGTGCACCCATTGAGTGCAAGGATTACTACAGAATTGGCCTATGACCAACACTTTATCAGACGGGTCTTAACAACATGGCATAAATAAAACTTGCATCGCCACCATTGTGTATCAGGGGCTTTCCTACTCTGTAAGGACAAAATGTGTTTTTGTCGGCCATTGAATACTTAGTAGATTTTGTGAGCAGTGATACATTTATACGTGTTGTTCAGTTTTGTTCTCAGGCTTGATCTTCCCTAACAAGGCTATGAAAGGCTGCAGATGGAGGTGGGACCGAAGTAGTGACAGAATAGGAAATTCCCTGATACACAATGGATAACAGATAACGGATCTTTCCGTAATTTGGGTCTTCATGCCTTAAGTCTAATAGACATTCTTTTAAACATTAAATAAACCCAATAGGCTGGGGTTGCTTCCAATAAGGATTAATTATATTTATTTAATTATATTTTAGTTGGGATCAAGTACACGCTACTGTTTTATTATTACAGAGAAAAAGGAAATAATTTTTAGAATTTGGATTATTTGGATGAAATGGAGTCTATGGGCTGTGAGCATGCATTGAAGGGAGTTTATGCCTGCTGTGGCTTGCGGAGAGTGAGTGCCAGATGGTATCTCACACTACATACCCAAGCGACATGGCATAATAGTGCACTACAAATTATGACATCACGGTTTGATTTTGGCGCCAATGGGGCCTTTAAGAAGCGATGATGTTTGTGTGTTTTGCACTTCCTGAGGCCGTCTTAAGTGGTGAGCCGAAACGTTGATATAAATTGAGAATTTGTTTGCACTGTAAAAGTCCCGTGAGTGTGGTTTTTTAATGGTATACACACACACACACATATATATATATTTTTTATATTTATTATGCACTGAATCCTCTATTTTGGATTCGGCTGAACCTCCGAAACCTTCATAAATGATTCAGCCAAATACCGAACCCGGACACTAATTTGCATATACAAATCAGAGAGGGAGACAGAAAAAGCCAAACGCTGTTAAACATTTTTTACTCCCATGTTTTGTAACGAAAAGTCACACCATTTTAAAGGGGAAGGAAACCTAGTTGGCGCAAAAACCCTCCCCCCCTCCCGTGTGTTGCCCACCCTCCCTCCTCCCCCTGGCCTACCCGTCCCGCTGGGCAAATGCCCCTAACTTGTTGCTTACCCTTCTGCGCAGGTCCAGTCCAGGGAGTTCACAGACGACATCTTCTTCCACGCAATCTTCTTCCTGCGTTGAACGGCGTTTTGGCGCATGCGCAGTAGGAGCATTTCGCCGGTACGGATCTACTGCTCATGCACCAAAAGTCACGAAATACTTTTGGCGCATGCGCAGTAGATTGTACCGGCGAAATGCTCCTACTGCGCATTCGCCGTTCAACGCAGGAAGAAGATCGCGTGGAAGAAGATGTTGTCTGTGAACTCCCTGGACTGGACCTGCACAGAAGGGTAAGTAACAAGTTAGGGGCATTTGCCCAGCGGGACGGGTAGGCCAGGGGGGAGGAGGGAGGGTGGGCAACACACAGGAAGGGGGGAGGGTTTTTGCGCCAACTAGGTTTCCTTCCCCTTTAAGGATTCAGTTCGCCAGGCGTGAGTATTCGTCCAAATCCTGCTGAAAAAGGCCAAATACTGAACACAATCGTGGATTCTGTGCATAAAGAGTGGAAGATTATAGACCTTGTGAATTCAGGGAAATGTAAATCCATTTTAATTCTGAGGCCCTGGACAATACGTTATACGAAAAATTCTGAACCCAAACTTAAAGCCAGGGCTCAAAATCGTGTTTGTGCAAGACTGCCAAGATATCCCGGTATAACAAGGATGACAAGACAAGGCCCAGCCCTTCAGTCAGCTGAGGGACAGTGTATTCCTAATGAATGTATTCCTAATGAATGTATTCCTAATGAATGTATTCCTAGTGAATACACACTGGCCCTGCAGCACACATGTATGGAACTGCCTGTGGCTTCTATGAGTCCGTCTCAGTGCAGCCATTAGAGGAGGAAGAAGGGTATGAAGAGCTCAATCCCTGCTCGCTATGTTGTGGGAACTACTCAACGTGACCAACAGTGTATTGCAAAGAAGGATCTGAATGGCCGCGGCTTGGCATGGTTATTCCCAGGAGCCACACCAAAGCACAGAGGAATGTAAAAGAAGTGGGGACAGCTATAGGTTGTCAGATGATTAAACATTGCTGTTTCCATTCACAGCTAAGTCTGCCATTACAATAAGGAATTTGGAATGCACAGTCGCTATGCGCAGCCCCCTCCCTGGGAGTGCCCTGCACCACTGACGCACGAGGGGGCTGAACAGCGAACCGAGCAGCGTTACATTCGCCTCACCTGCACGTCCTCATTCCTCAGCTCATCGATGAGCACCGCAATGGGATAAAGCGAATCGTCGCCGTCAGCTCCTGCCATATTCACACCGGTACAATGTCGTCTCAGCCCACAGGCAACTTCCTGCCTAAAAATGAAGTAGAAAGGAGACACCGGTCGTAAAACGGATATGACGACACGGGCGGTGTCAGCGACACGCCCCTTTTCTCTGCATAATTATAGGAATACTAGGGCAGTAAACTTCACTGCAAAACAGATGCGTTGCCCTTTACAACCATCTGACGAGCCTGAGTCAGGGTCGGACTGAAACGGTGCCCGGGGCTCTTCATGTCGCAAGGGATCCCTGATATACCCCAGTCCGACGCTGGACCAAGGGGCTTGATATGTTCGCCGAATTATTGACACTTCTCCGGCTATGAGGAATATTTTCCCGAATAATAAATATTCAATGTACTAAAGCACTGATTTGATTCCGATTAATTAACCAGATTGTGTTTGCTTTGATCTGGGGGAAGCCGTTGTGAAGGGATGTGTCTGTGTATGTTCTGTATACATAAAATACATCTTTCTCAGGTGTATGTACTTCACGTATTTAGTCAGGAACTGTTTTCACTTACAAAACAAACATTTACCTCAGTGGTGTACCTGGATATTACTGGGCTCCACCACAGCAGATTATTTTTCAGGCCCCTAGGTTGACCAGTGGTATCAACATTTATTAAATTGTATATGAATTAGGACCTTATGGGACCCCTATACCTAGTCCTCAGCCCCCATAAAACTGCAGGGTCTGCCTCCTCTATAGTTACACCCTGATTTACCTGCGCCCAGACGCACCTAGTGGCCTATGTAAAAGTTAGGACTATGTCAAATGCTGTTTATAAAGTGGAACCCCTCAGTTACACAACGTGGCTTTTATAATGTCATATAATTTACACCAGAACCAAATTACTTTCTGAGAAAAAATTCGGTTCAAATAATTGTACAAGGTGTGACCTGGTTCCAGACTGCCATAGAGAGTTAACATGGCCATACATGTGAAGATCTGCTTTTTTGGCAAGATCTTTCAGCTCACCATATTGCTTCCATGTAAATATTATAACTATCTCAATTAAGACACATACCTCCCAACTGTCCCTTTTTCAGAGGGACAGTCCCTCTTTTGACAGCTCAACCAGCAGTCCCTCATTTGTACTGGAAAGTCCCTATTTTCTCTGCACTGAACAGCCAGAAAAAGAAACAGTTTCTCACTTAATTGGCTTTTAGCAGAGAGCCCAGAACAGCTAACAGGTGCAAATAAGATCCTTTGTAACAATTTTGAGACACAAAAACACAGTTTAGATGAGGAGAAATATTTTCAAACTTTCATAACCTGCCAAATTTTGTAAAACAAACATGGTAATTAGGGGATGTGGCCACAGAAAGGGGTGTGGTCAAAAAATTGCTGTGCTACGTGCGGGATACAATTTTTTGTCCCTCTTTTTACTTCCAAAATATTGGGAGGTATGAAGACATACTCATATGATGATGCCTTGTATTGTTCTGCACAGATGCACTAGCTGCATCACAAATCCTGATTTGTAACTGAATAATTCTCAATGCTTCAATATGGAGCTTGGGTTAAAGAAAGCCCAAGTACTTAAAGGTGGATAATAGGCTTCATGCTAATAATTTGCCAAAGAAAAAACAGTATTTTTTGTGATGTAACCAGGCCAGGATTAATATTTTATACCAGTTTTTTTTTTTTAAATGCTACCCAAACCCCACCTCATCCCATTTGTAGTAGCCACACCATCATTACACCCATCAGTGACCAAAAGTAAAAGTTTAAAGTTGTTGTTCACCTTTATATCAATGTTTAGTATGTTTTCAATTTTTGTTATTTGTGTTTTTTGAGTTATTTAGCATTGTATTCAGCAGCTCTCCAGTTTGCTATTTCAGCCATCTGGTTGCTAGAGTCCAAATTACCCTAGCAACCATGCATTGATTTAAATAAGAGACTGGAATATGAATAGGAGAGGGCTTGAATAGAAAGATGAGTAATACAAAGTAACAATACATTTATAGCTTTACAGAGCATTTGTTTTTTAGATGGGGTCAGTGACGCCCATTTGAAAGCTGGACAGAGAAACAGAAGAAGGCAAATTGTTTAAAAACTATAAATTAGAAAAAATGAGGGTCAACAGAAAAGTTGCTTAGAATTAGCCATTCTATAACATAATAGAAGTTAACTTAAAAGAGAACTAAACCCTAGCCCACCCTTAGCCCTCTCCACCCTCCTACATTGCCCACCCTCCAAGATCCTTCCCCCCAACAGCTTATTGAGTTCAAATGCACTTCCACTGTCTTTGGATCCTCTTCTTTCAGATCTCCAATATGGATCTTGCAGGAGCACAAGCAGTTGTTCACCTTCCAAACCAGTTCTGGACTGGGGGTCAAAATAGGCTCTGGCATTAACAGTACACATAGGCCCAAACAGCCCCCTCTATGGCAAATACAGTAGCCCCCCTGGCATTTGCCAGAAACCACAGATTGCCAGTCCGGGCCTGTTCCAAACACATTTTTTCAGTTGTTTTCAGATTGTTCACCATAAACAAAAACTTTTCTCAATTGCCTTCTTTCTTTTTTTTTTTTTTTTTTCGTTTTCTCAAAATGTAAGTTTAAAGTGTAATGTCACTGTCTGGTGTTATGTGATACATTTATTTGTAGTATCTTTGTAATATTAGCAACTATAGTATCAATTCTAACAGCTGCCTTTAACGAAACTCATGGATGGTGCTCAGCCGATAAAGAAATGTATCAACTAAATGTATCAATTTAAAACAGTTAAAGAGTCAGCGACCCCCCCCCAGCTGTTTTAGATGGTGAAAAGCAAAACTTTAAACTTCAATATTAGAAAATCAGTCACAAATAGAAAATAGAAAGTACTTAAAAAAAGTATTTATTTCTGGTGAACTGTCTGAAGCCAACTGAAATTAAAAGAGTGTTTGAAGGTGATTACAAGGTGATTCAGGACATAAAATGAACAGCTCCTGCAAGATCCATATTGGATAACGGACATAAGAGGATCTGAAGACAGTGGAAGATGGTGCCTTTGAACTCCACTCTGGCAACTCTGCAGATTTATGGCAGGTCAGCACACTGACACTTTTAAACAGAATACATTTTTAAACAGAGGGAGCCTGGAATGGGAGAGCGCTAAGGATGGGCTGGGGTTTATTTTCCTTTAAATTTGAATCACCCCTTTAATAAAAAGGGATACAGTGGTAAGGTAAAAAAGATATATGTTTTATAAATTTACCACTTAAATTATTGTATAAACTTCATTAAAAAATGTCCGTCGAGTTACCATATTGTAATCATGTAATAAATCAAAAAGCGATACTATGAGCTTCTCTGCTGTGTCAGTCCTCAGATGTTCCCCTTATCTCGTGAACAGGAAGAGCAGATTTGGATAATCATTTCTTGAACACAATATTCCCATCAGAGAGATATATGGATATAATCATAGAAGGAAATCACTGATTCGTTACACCAGCTATGCAACCACAGACACTGACGTGCATGCGCTGCCCCTAAATCATTGAAAGCTGGCAATTACATTCTCACAACTGTTTTACAAGTAACAGAATCTCTTAAAGGAAAACAGAATATTTTCCAAGTAACTACTAGAGTAGGAACAAAATCAAAGGAAAACTGAATATTTTCCAAATAACTACTTCACTAGGAACTGAACACACACTATTGTATACACAACATGGCTTAGAGCAGTATCTGTTTTTATTTTGGAACACCTATTTATTTTCTACAGTTTGCATTCTTACAGTTATTCCATTTTTTAAGTTTAGAACAGATCTCTAGGTTGAGGTAATTTAAGGGAAAATATTTCCTATAATCTACAGGCTTAAATATAGAAAGGATCTGATGCCCTAAGGCAGTGATCCCCAACCAGTAGCTCGCGAGCAACATGTTGCTCCCCAACCCCTTGGATGTTGCTCCCAGTGGCCTCAAAGCAGGTGCTTATTTTTTAATTCCTGGCTTGGAAGCAAGTTTTGGTTGCATGAAAACCAGATGTACTGCCAACCAGAACCTCATGTAGGCTGCCAGTCCACATAGTGGCTACCAATAGCCAATCACAGCCCTTATTTGGCAGCACCCAGGAACATTTTTCATGCTTGTGTTGCTCCCCAACACTTTTTACATCTGAATGTTGCTCACGGGTGAAAAAAGGTTGGGGACCCCTGCCCTAAGGGATGCAAAGTAGCAAAATACAACTATTGCTTGGCTGTTAATGCTGCATCCACCATTAAATGCCTGAGATGTATAACCCTTCCTTTTACATCATTAATGGGGCACAAGGAAGAGACACCAGTGCACGTGAGGTGCTAGTAGAGCTATGTAAGTACCAACAACAGAAGGCAGTATTTAAGGTTCCTTGAGTCACTAAGCACTGTGCAAGGGGTAAATGCAGGGGCGTAACTACAAATGAAGCAGACCCTGCGGCTGGGGGGGTCCAAGAGGTATACATGTATTGCTCATGTGTTCCAAATAAATCAACATATATTGGTAAAACAGGATAACCTCTGGATATGTTGTGGGCCCAAAAATGTATTTACTGTGGGGCCCAGTAACATCTGGTTACACCACTGGGCAAATGCTTAGTGTATAGTGCACATTTAGTGCTCCAGCATTCCCTTTTATTCCTTATAAAATGAGCAATGTCTAATTGGCCTTACTATGTTGTATATGCTTGCATAAGTACTGGGAAGTACTTTACTGTTCTATAGCCTTTAAGGAAATGATCAGTAATATGAATGAACCATTCAACAAAAGTTACATTTGTGAGTACAGCGGAAGCCTGCCATTCATTGACTTTCATTGATTGATTGAGTGATTGATTGAATGGTAACTTAACCCCAAATTCTGGAGGAAGTTTGGAGTGAGGGGGTTTAATGGTGAGGGGTAAATATATTGTATGATAAGAGATGCTCTGGCAATGGGTGGTGAGGGCAAGGAATTGCATGCAAGTAAGGTCCAGGAATACCTAAGATGCCTTTTGAAACCCTTTTTCCATCTGTAAAACAGATGCTGTAAAGTGACCATCCTGTTTCATTAATCAACTCAGGGCTGTTTATGTAATAATTAAACACTATTGCACTGTAAACCTGTCCTAGCAATCAAGGAAGTTAAAGTTTTTTGCTCTCTTTATTTAAGTCAAACATGGAAAGAGAAAGTTATAAATAAAGTAAGGGAAGTAACAGTGTTTAGAGTGGAGAATTGGTGGCCCTGGCACATTAGAAAACTATACTATCAAGAAAAAAACATCAGTCTTATATACATGATTATTACAAATCCCCAAAAACAGGTCCCCAAGAGTCTAGCTATGTTCAGTGTTTATCCTTATATACTGTTTATGCACTCCAAATGTTATTATATTTATCTAAAGAATATAGGGGGACTACACGGTGTTCAGTTAATTTTTATCAACTGATTTAGGGACTAAAGGTTAGTTTTCTCCCCTAAAAGGAGTCTATTCTGTGGAAGTAATAAAGGACGGAGAACTGGAGAAGAATGGGAATGTTTCAGGCAGTAGACCATAGCTCCATTTAACATCATATCTTTCACTTGAGCTAACATGCCCTTTGTAATCATAGCTCAACAGGATAGTTACACAGATGCAACTTTTTGTGTAAGATGTAGCAGCTATTTGTAACAGCCCAGTATCTTATAATGCAGAAGGATTTACTGAACATTAGGCATTGTACTAGACACGCAATAAGAAATAAAGTGAATATTTTTATTTACTTCTTTCTTTAAAGGGATCCTGTCATCGGAAAACATTTTTTCAAAATGCATCAGTTAATAGTGCTACTCCAGCAGAATTCTGCACTGAAATCCATTTCTCAAAAGAGCAAACAGATTTTTTTATATTCGATTTTGAAATCGGACATGGGGCTAGACATTTTGTCAATTTCCCAGCTGCCCCTGGTCATGTGACTTGTGCCTGCACTTTAGGAGAGAAATGCTTTCTGGCAGGCTGCTGTTTTTCCTTCTCAATGTAACTGAATGTGTCTCAGTGGGACATGGGTTTTTACTATTGAGTGTTGTTCTTAGATCTACCAGGCAGCTGTTATCTTGTGTTAGGGAGCTGTTCTCTGGTTACCGTCCCATTGTTATGTTGTTTGGCTGCTGGGGGGGAAAAGGGAGGTGGTGATATCACTCCAACTTGCAGTATAGCAGTAAAGAGTGATTGAAGTTTATCAGAGCACAAGTCACATGACTTGGGGCAGCTAGGAAATTGACAATATGTCTAGCCCCATGTCAGATTTCAAAATTGAATATAAAAAAATCTGTTTGCTCTTTTGAGAAACGGATTTCAGTGCAGAATTCTACTGCAGCAGCACTATTAACTGATTCATTTTGAAAAAAAAAATTTTTTCCCATGACAGTATCCCTTTAATCTGTACATTTTCTTCTTAGACTGTCCCAACCCCTATGTTTCTGGTGAAGAGATGAGAAAGTTCTTAATAAAGAAGAAAACTTAATTTAATTTTGATACTGTACATCTATACATTATCAGTAGGTCTTACAGGTTTGAACACAAAATTATCCAGCCCAATTAATTCCATCCAGGATGTGACATCCTTGCAACATGATCTTGACAAACTGCCAATCTGGGCAGCTAAGTGGCAAATGAGATTCAATGTTGATAAATGTAAAATCATGCACCTGGAATGTATATTCAAGCTACTTATACCCTTAATGGGACTGCACTAGGCAAATCCATTATGGAAAAGGACCTTGGAGTCCTTGTAGATGATAAACTTGGCTGTAACAAGCAATGCCAGTCAGCAGCATCAAGGGCAAATAAGGTTTTGAGCTGTATTAAAAGGGGCATAGAGTCAAGGGAGGAGGGGGTCATTCTTCCACTGTATAGAGCACTGGTAAGGCCCCATCTAGAATATGCCGTACAGTTTTGGTCTCCATCACTCAAACAGGACACTATTGTATTAGAGAGGGTACAGAGAAGGGCAACTAAGCTGGTAAAAGGTATTGAAAATCTTAGCTATGAGGAAAGACTGGCCAAATTGGGGATGTACACGCTGGAGAAGAGGGGTGATATGATGACTATGTATAAATATATAAGGGGATCATATAATAATCTCTCTAATGCTTTATTTACCAGTAGGTCTTTCCAGCTGACACGAGGTCACCCATTCCGATTAGAAGAAAAGAGGTTCCACCTAAATATTCGGAAGGGGTTTTTTACAGTGAGAGCTGTGAAGATGTGGAATTCTCTCCCTGAATCAGTTGTACAGGCTGATACATTAGATAGCTTTAAGAAGGGTTGGATAGCTTTTTAGCAAGGGAGGGAATACAGGGTTATGGGAAATAGCTCTTAGTCCAAGTTGATCCAGGGACTAGTCCGATTGCCATTTTGGAGTCAGGAAGGAATTTTTCCCTCTCTGAGGCAAATTGGAGAGGCTTCAGATGGTTTTTTTTGCCTTCCTCTGGATCAACTGGCAGATAGGTAGTTAATAAGAAAAAAAAAAAGGTTGAACTCGATGGACATGTGTCTTTTTTCAACCTTACTTACTATGTTACTATGTTACTATGAACTGGGATTCAAAATAGGACCTGGTATTTCAAGTACACAGAGACCCAAACAGTCCCCCAGATCAAAAAATAGTAAAAATACACAAATTAATATAAATAGTGACTGTCTGTGGCATTTTACCACAACACCCATTGCTATTTGCCAGAATCCACAGATTGCCAGTTCAGGCCTGATCTCTTGTGTGGATATATTGTAGGACTAGGAATAAAGCTGTCCTTAAACAAGCCAGCATTTTCCATACCAAGTTGTCAGCTTTTTGACCTATATATAGAGCTAAAACTGCAGCTTCCCTGACTGGTATATACTCGATGAAATCAGGGTTCTGTGTTTTAAACCTGTGAAATGTGGCACTGCTATTAAAGGAACTAGAATTTTGAATTGAAATAAAATATATTGTATAGGGACAATGTTTGTAACAGACATAAATGGCCACCTACATCTATCTTATGATGTATCTAAGCTATTGATAGCTTTATTTTGTGCTCAGTGCTGGTAAAAGGGCAAGCAGAATATCACAAACCCTACATGAGACTCTACAAGGAAAAACTGCTCAGTTGAAGAACACTACTTTTTATAAAGGTGCAATAAAATAGTGTGTAAGAGCTCTGTATTCATATCAGCCTCTTCCCATTGCCTAGAAATCCTTGTTAATAAAAGGAATAATAGATTGCTGACACTTACGAATACTTAAAGAAATTTGCTGTGTTTGATGCACTTTCGTTAAATATGAGATTAAGCATAGGTTAAGTGAAAGTTGCTGCTATATAAATATGGATCCATGGGTCTTATTCACGGGAAAAAAACATTTTTTTTTAGTGCCATTGCTCGCCATGTCCCTGACTAGTAAATTTGCCCCACTGACCAGATTACATGTAATACATTTTCCTCTTTCAGTTATAGATGCATGGAAGAATGTGTTAATCCTATATGGAATGTGTGTACTACATAAACTCAGTTGCATCACAACAATGACCTTCCAGTATGATGATGGGATTACAGCTGCCAGTCATACAGAACGTGCTTGCGCACTGAGACGTTTCCATGGATACAAGTAACCCAGATTCTGCAAGATTGCAGCAGCATTCATGACATGTCCCCGGGAGTCCCCTGCAGTGGTGAAAGGAGGGGTTGGCCACTAAATGCAATAACATTACAACATGTAATAGAATGTTCTTTACAAACGAATGATTCTTTCAGTTTGTGTAATGTCCTTATGTCGGCCATGTCTCTGTCCCTGAATATCAGTCATGTCTCTGTTCCCCACAGCTGCCAATGCCATCATTTGTTTTCCAGGATGATGAAGAAATAGTATCGACTATAATAGGAGCAAATCACTCTTTCTGTACTGAGGTTTCAATCAAATGAAGATCTTTTTTATATGTTAGTTTTTGTATATAATAGATTCCATTACATAACACACTGTGACACTTGCATTAAGGCTTCATTTACGTGGACCTTTCATGTATTAATCATACATCACAATTACATTACAAATTAAACATTTAAAATGTTATATGTATTTGAATGTATTAAGTTTTTTGTAGATTCATTTTCTTCCAGTTCTAAGCTTTGTGCTAGCCATCATTTTCTCGCTGTAGGAGGGATATGCCCATTTCATTATATGAAGACTTGTATGTGGAATAAGGGCTAAACTCCACCGGCGATTCTGTAGGATTGTGTCGGTTCGTCAAAATGCATGCTACAACTAGATGCAGTTTCATGGGTCCAAAATGGGGCCTATACAAATTGTCCATCTGAAGCAACACGACTCAGCATGCTGCATCTTCATCTGACGACATAAAAACTGATGGTGCCTGACCAACTTTTTTCCCATTTCAATACATGGGGGCAGATTCACTAAGCGCCGAAAATACGCTAGCAACGCCTTCACGCACCTCTGTCAGGCGAAGTTTCGCCAGGACGCCGTAATTCACTAAAATCTGAAGTTACGTTCAGGGAGGTGAAAGGTAGCGAAGTTGCACTAGTGTTAATTCGTCAAGCAAAGCGAAGTTACGCTAGCGATGCCTAATTTGCATACAGCGCCAAGTAAAGTACAATGGACTTATATGTAGCAGCAAATACATTACTCTACACAAGCCTGGGAAAGCTTCATAAAATAAAATAGAGTTGTTATTTTGCCCTATACATGTGCCCACTATATAGTTTAGGTGCCATATGTTAGGAAATGCAGGGGGAAAGGAGGGTTCCCCCAAAAAAATTTACAATCTTTTTCAACCTATCACCCTTAAAAAAGTAAAAGACGCCAGCGTTTTTTGGGACTTCGAAAAAATTTAAACTTTTTTTGAAGCAAGCCCTATCTACTCTATTGCATTTCACCTGGTCTGAGGTGGCGAAGGCAAGTCTGGCGCAAGAGGTAACGTTCAGTAAGATCCGCAAGTTACTGAATTAGCATAGTTATGTTCCTTCGCCATAGCGCAACTTCGCCTGGTGTAAGGATGCGAAGTAGCGCTAGAGTAGGTCCACTTGGCTAGCGAATTTACGCCAGCACCTGTTAGTAAATCGGCGAAGTAACGAAATGACATCACGCTGGCGAATTTGCGCTAGCGTTATCCACTTCGCGCTTTAGTGAATTTGCCCCATGGGATGTTGGATATAGACGCATGAACAAACTACATTATCTGGCTTTAGCTGATTTAAATTTAAATTCTAGCTATAGGGGGTTCAGGCTGTTGTGTGGTGTTGCATGGCATGATCATATCAAATCTGACCCACAAAATATGATCAAAATCATCCATGTAGTTTTACTCTAAGAGGCATGAGGAAGAATTGCCTTATTGTTTGTAGGGTAGCGTCTGCATTCGACAATCGTGTCACGTCGGATAAACGACGCGACACCATCTGACAATGCTATTACTTACCATTTTCTTTTGCATCCAATTTGACGCCTGCGTTTTTTCGCAGTGCGGTGGATCGTTTCAATATTGTCCATGGAGTTCCTCCCTTTATTGAAGTACAAGTGTGGATTACAGCCTAAAAAAGATAAAAAACAAGGTTATGTGATAAAAGGTGCAATTTTTGGTGCAGGTGTCATTGACAATTGCAGTCAATAAGCTGAAATCATTTACTGGTCATCTGTTTAAAAACAAACTTCTTATTGGTCATTTTGCCTAAAGTTTCTCAAAAACTAATCTGGGGCCATTCTGGGATTAAGTAAAATGCTGCACAAATGCCTCTGAAAGTGACCCACTGGATCCCAGTGTTTTGGTTTGTTTTTGTCTCTTACTGTGACTGCTTCCAAAGGTTGTGAAATCGAGTGATATAGTAAACTTAGAATGAAATACTACCAAACCCGCCTAAAGCATAATGCATACAAGTTAAAAAGAAGCAACAGAATCATCAAAAATTTAACAAATTAAGCTCTGTATAACAATTCCTTGTGGGAAAGTACCGGCTCAATTTAAGCAAAAGACATCAGAGCTGACCATCCATAATGGTAAGGTTTAGAATAATTATTTTAAATACCTTTATGAAGAGCTCCCAGAAACACATATATCTCAAGAGCAAACCCAAATATTGAAGGACAAGGATAACCAATACCTTAATTACTATGCAGGAAATAAATTCATAAAATCAAAGCAGTAAGAAGCTATAAATGAATGCTAAAATGTCTTATTACGTTACCATATTATTAACAACTGATATTATTATGTCCTTTTTCCTATTTTCCTTCTTCTTATTCATTTTCTTGTATACTTAGGGGCACATTTACTAAGGGTCGAATATCGAGGGTTAATTAACCCTCGATATTCGACCATCAAAGTAAAATCCATTGACTTCGAATATCTAAGTCGAAGGCTTTACCGCAAATACTTCGATCAATCAATCGAAGGAAAAATCGGCCGATCGAACTATTAAATCCTTTGAATCGAACGATTTTCCTTCGATCAGAAATAGCTTGCAAAAGTTACGGGGAAGGTCCCCATAGGCTAACATTGGTGCTTGGTAGGTTTAAAGTGGCGAAGTAGGAGTTAAAGAGACAGTACTTCGACTATTGAATTGTCGAATGATTTTTAGTTCCAATCGTTCAAATCGAATTCTAAGGTCGAAGTAGCCTATTCGATGGTCGAAGTACCCAAAAAATACTTCGAAATTCAATGTTTTTTATATTCGAATCCTTCACTCGAGCTTAGTAAATGTGCCCCTTATTCCATAACCCTCTTCTTCTTTCAGTACCCCCTACTTAAATCTTCTCTATGGAAAAGAAAATTTGAATTGAAAAAAATAGAAATGTTGAAATTCTGCAATCATGCAATGCAGGGGGTCTACAGGAGATATGGCTTTATTAGCAGCAGAGTATTAATATGTACTGCTGCCCATGGCAGTCACCCTACACATACACTTATCCAGTTGGAGAGGGACAGACCCTCTTCACCTCAATTCAGGGGGAAAAATAAAAAAAAAGAAAAATAATTTTTATACAGGCACTCATGGGCTGCCCTCTAATGTTGATGCCATTGGCACTGACCCTTGGATGCTTATAAAGAAAATATGATGTTGCTAATTACTTCAATTGCTTTTTAATGAGAATAACATTCTATGTAAGGTTTCCTGCCAAATCTCCACATTACAGACCACAACTAGGTTGGTAGACCAGTATGGACATAATTAAAAAGAAATGGCAAAATATATAAATGGTTTATTGAAGTTTAGAAAGCTTTTGATTACATCTGGCACCCAGATTTATCCCACAGAAAACCGCCGAATGGAATATAATGAAAAAAACAATGACATCAAAAACATCGTCCGAAAAAAACAGAGTAAAGGTGAACAGCAAAATAACATGGTATTTCCACCAGAGCCAAGTGGTCTGACAAGGCTGCTGCTCTGTTTTATATATACATCAATGAGTTTGTTCTGGCCCTACAGTCCTTTCCATCCCACTGACATATAGCCGCCAACTGAGATCAAATGCCTTTTCATTCAGTTCATATACCAACAGAATGAGGCCCTTCAACTCAGAATGTAAACACTGGAAAAACACAGCAGGAACTAACCCTCTCTGAAAAAAAAAGTCAAACAAAAACAATGGTGTTTCAAAGCAAAGCCTTCACAAGTAACTCACATCCTGCTGGAAGTATCTGTGCTAGAACAGGACACACACTACACATACCTGGCACACAACAGGAACTTTAATACAATCAACAGTGGGTCTAAAGGACCACTCATAGTCCTCAAGTGGTTGGTACAAATCACTCAGAAAAATGTGACCATGCATATTCAAACAGAATTAGTTGCATCATGGCAGTACTAATTTATTTTTAATGGGGAGAGATTCCTAGCCTTATATCCCCTCCCACAGAGCAAAAGTACTAGAGATCATTTTATGTGTCATTACGCTAAGAAGTTAACCAGGATGAACAAACTATTTTGAAGAAATAAAAACCCATTGTAGAGATGATATTATAACTTTGCAATGCTCAATGGCTCACCTTTAGTACTGCTAGTTCTGTCCATCCATTCTACCCATCAAGCACAGCCAAAATTACAAATTTAACATAGACACCTCTGTGGCGGTGCAACAAATTACCACTGAACAGTGGCCTAATGCAGAAGTATAAAATGTGCAATAAACCCCTTAAAACGCAAATGTGAGACCTGGGGGCAAATTCACTAAAGGACGAATTTTTGCCTGTGAAGGCTCCGCCACACTTAGCAACACTTTGTTAAGCGCAAATTCGCTACCACTACGCTGATTCACTAAAATTGTATCTCTGTAGCCGAACGCTGGCGAAGTGTCACTAATGTTAATTCATCAGTGCAAACATTTCATAGTGAACTTTTGCTTACATTCATTTCTGCCTAGAGAAACTGCATTAACACACTTACACAGGTTAATTTGAATAGGGCGGGTACATACAGGTCATATATATGTCTTTATTGTTATTACAAATGTCCAAGGAAGCAAAATAAAGACTAAAGAGATCATCTAATGCCATAGACATGAGCCCACCCTAAAACAAATGTGGCTTGCCCCTTAAATGGTTGGAAAAAAAAATGTTACAACTTTTGAAGGCAATCCCACTTTAAAATATGAAAAAAACACTAGCGTTTTTTTAGAACGTTTATGACTTTCCAACATACAGGATCTGATGTCACTGACATAAAATTGAGGAGGAAGTAGCTTCATCTTATCAGTTTGCCAGGTCTAAGTTGGCAAATTCACTTTAGTGAATTTGTGAAGTAACGATCGTTCATCTCCAATCCAATAGGGCACTCTATAAAGAAAATTTCCACTTTGTGCTTGTTCTCCATATGCTTTTTCTCCATAAACTACTATTCTAGATGCATAAAAATAACTGTATCCAATCTGAACAGCTTATAACTGTTCTCTTTATTCGCATGGTGTTATGTCTGTGTATTTAAAAAATGGATTTTGCAGTTTACTGTATATGCAGCCTTTGCTCCTTATCATTATAATCGGGATTCCCCATAGGTCACCCAGTAAGGGCTTTAAGTTTCCTGAAGGTTCTTGGAACATATAAAGGTATTATGGTACAAAGAGAGGAGACTTTGCCAGGAAATGTAAGCAGTAAGGAACCAAGATAATTAGGACCATTGTAGGGGTTTTCCTTGATGTGGATATGGTGGCTTGGCAAGCTTGATTTCAAATCAGTAACCAATAGCCCCTGTTTTTGAAAATAAATGCACTTTTAAAGAATGAACTACAAATAAATGGGCCAGATAATGTGCATTGTTGAATCCTGTTTTATAGGTACTGTATGTAAAAAGAGCAGTTACTTCTTAGGCTTTAACTTCCATTTTACAGTGACATAATGTTAATGAATACTGTTCCATAAACATGAAGAGCAAACACTGACTGCAGAACATTATTGTGTGGGCCCTTGAGAGACAGTTCTGCGTTATGTGTGACGGATCTGGGTTACACAGAAAGTCTCTCAGAACTAATCATGGCTGCAAATTATCACTCTTGGCACATCAGAAAGTGTGAAAGATCACGGACCAGTGGGGGAGTGAATAGAGCACCCTTACTTATTATAAGTCCCAGTGATTTCTAACACAATTTTGTTGCTCAGATTTTCTGTTGTAAATAAAAGTCTTTAAACCACAACACTTTTTCTCATTGAGAATCATGCTTACTTGATATTGATAAGAATTTTGTATGCAGATAGATGACTGCCGAGAATATCCAGCTAACTGCTTACAGTAACCTCTGTCCTGCAATCTACAAGCCATGGGGCCTGTTTGCAAACATTCTTCAGATGTGGGAAATTTTCCCTGGTCAGGCTGCTAAGACAATTAAGCTTCCCTTCAATGTAAAATTGAACCCAATTCAACTGTCACAATGAAAATGGTCTTTAGTGAAAGTGCAAAATGAGCACAATGTGCAGCTGCTAATGGAAGCGAATGTTTGTTGTGTTAACTTTCCTCTCCAAGTCACTCTGAATTGGATACACATGTGGGGACTTGGCTCAGTTACACTGCTGGCAGAGATAGAGAGTTTCATGCTATTAGGAACAGAAAGAAAGGATGCACGTGTGTTTGAATTTAGGATCCCTCTGGTTTCTATTTGACCCAGAAAAATACTACTGGTCTTTTTGAGCCAGTTTGGTTAACATTAGGGGGGTTTTGTGCACTGAGTATACTGTTCATTTGTTTTACACAATGCAAAAATCATTTATTGAGCCAAGTGAGTTTATTAGGGGCAAGCAGAGTGCAGGCGGCACAAACAAGAAAATGGCACATTTCATTTTTCACGCTGCAGTGTAGACTCTAAACATAAAAAGGATTAAACACAAAAGCATACAATGTCCAGCTTGGTTGGTGGCATTAATAAACAGTGCAAAACTTCAGTAAATGTAGTGCTGGTAGCCATTTTTATTCTCATATGGGAATTGGAACACCCAACACATATGGTACCATATTTATTTCACTGGGGAAAACATCACAGGTGCATGAGCATTTTCACTGGGGTACTGCCATGAATCCCTATCATTTTTCAGCTTTCTGAATCTTTTAATCCAACAAAAGATTATTAAACAGTAGTTTACTGAATATTTCAAAATTTTGTTCATGATTATTTACTAACAGGCACATAAAGCAAGCATTTACAGTCAAATCTCAATTTTACATTTCTGCATTCTGATGCTTTACCTGCATTTTACACAAATTTTTCCACATTTAAAAAGAAATGTAAACCCTTGAAACATATTAAAATTAGGGATGAACTGAATCCAGGATCCGGTTCTGGATTCGGCCAGGATTCAGCCGGATTCGGATTCAGCAGATTCCTTCTGCCTGGCCGAGCCGAATCCTTATTTGCATATGCAAATTAGGGGCGGGAGGGAAATCGTCTGACTTTTTGTCACAAAACAAGGAAGTAAAAAATGTTTTTCCCTTTTCATTAGGATTTGGATTCGGTTCTATATTCGGCCAAATTTTTCAGGATTCTGGGGTTTGCCCGAAATCAAAATAGTGGATTCGGTGCATTTTTACAAATTACATTTATAATAAGCAGTTTTTATACTGCTTCTATAATGCATTTGAAACGACAGCACCACCCGCTGTTCATTTTGGCCAACTGGACACAGTCAGTAGAAAATTAAGTACGCAAGAAATATTATTATTAGTAAAGTTATTGTAATTCACATATTATTTTATATTTTTAGACGACTTGTCCAGATGATGATGAATATTATTGGAAACTCTTGAACTGAAGTGTATTCCAAAAGCACTGTCATGAGACTGTTGTTTTCCAGAGGCCACTGAACTCAAAGGCAGTACGGTAATTGCAAAAGCAAAGAAATCTCCAGTTTCAGGAAGTACAATCTGAAAATGGGAAAATATACAGAGGAGCAGTATTGTGACTCTGGCTGTATGTCACAAAGTTCAGGGAGCCAGTATTTCTACCCTGCCTTTTCCCTTTAACTGATATCTTCTGAAAAAGAATGCATTGTACTTTTATATTGCTGCTAGGGTTGCCACCTGGCCGTTATTTTAGCGGCCTCACCGGTAGAAATGATGGTTGATCCCAATGTTATTAATAGGGAAAAAAGATAAATATATGGGAAGGCCGGTATTTTTTTCCGGAAAAGGTGGCAACCCTAAATGCTGCCAGTGGTTTCCAAGTGGCTTGTGTAAAAGACAAAAAAGCCAGATCTGTTTGATGCACGTGCAGCTTTTTTTTGTTATTTTGTTGGAAGATCATAATACCTGAAACACTAAAAGACAAATATATTGGATTTCTGTACCCACCTTCTCTGGTTATATATAGATACTAATTTGTGCAGAATTTGTGGTGCATGCAATTTATTTGTATTTTATAATACATCCCACTCCCCATAAACTCACACCTCTGTCTAAACTCACCTGCTGCCCTAAAACATTACACCACAATATCTCATGCCGATCACATGGGGTGCATGCCCAGTGCAGTCAAAGCCCCTGCCTCCAAAATAGTTCCAACACTGTTTATAACAAGTGTGAGCTACGTAAAAGGTAGTGACGCACTAGATGAATAATAAGCAGTAATAATTCACATTTGGCAAACTGGTCAGACAAGCAGATCTTACCCTAGATCACCAGCTGTAGACTTTCAACACGTGGGACACATTCTGGCTTTTTTTTGGCAACTTTCCCATGTAAAACCCATTGTAATACAATGCTAGAGATTGTGCAAAATATCCAAGGTTTACTAGGAAAAAGCCATAAGCAGATCTTGCTGCAAAAACTAGAGATTGTGGTCATGGCAGGTGAATATCATCTTTTTACAATAGCTTTATGGGAAGCAACAGCGTGACCCAAATACCTGTGAAATTAATATCTGCCCTCAGAGGCCTAACTTAAATAACCCTCCATTCACTTGAAGCACCTTACAATTACAGAAGAGCCGTGAGGCTTTCAATGTGGAGAACAGAACAGAGCAAAATAAAGTTTCAAGGTCTGCTTGTATGTGGGTCAAACCTGCTTTTTATAAACCCATTTTAGTGATCAGATTTTTTCTCCGTTTTTATGCAGGCATCAAGGACTGTATTTTAGTATACTGTATATGAACAAAGACCAATTAGCTAATTAATCCCATATTGGAGATTACTTTCCACCATGAAGAATCAGCTGGGGATCCAAACAATGGGCACTATTGAAACCAAGATCTAACCACTTATTTACTATTGGTAATCATCCATTTCCAGCTAAACTGGCAACGTTTATCCTTGGTTAAATGTCGTTAGGAACGCGGCGCTGATGCATCGTGCCTACTAATTACAGAGTCACCTCGTCATACAAATCTGCTGGCGTCACCTAAATACCATTGGAGCAGTAGGTCAGAAACCTGACTCATTCCACATCACTTCTTGTTTCATCCATGTTATCTTCCTTGCTAATGAAGGGAGCAAAGCTTATCTGCTGTCGTACAGGAGGAACTTGCCTTCAGTGCTGCTCAGACTCAGGCATATCTCTGTAAGGCAACTAATACTCTTGCATGCAAAGTCCAGGGAACAAAATGACTATTGAATTATGCAAGAAATTTAAAGCAACATTAATCAGAAAGTAATGTGCTGTATGAGATAAGAAAGCATAGGACCATCCACCTTCTGTACAAAGATACTTCACTGTAGGCATTTCATTTTATAAGGTGTAGCAGTGGTATATTTGCAACATGCATATTATTTTATATTACAGGTATGGGACCTGTTATCCAGAATGCTCGGGACCTTGGGTATTCCAGATAATGGATCTTTTCGTAATTTGGATCTTCCTACCTTAAGTCTACTTGAAAATCATGTAGACATTAACCCAATAGGCTGGTTTTGTTTTATTATTACTCAGAAAAAGGAAATCATTTTAAAAAATTTGGATTATTTGGATACAATGGAGTCTATGGGAGGGGACCATGCCGTGATTTGGAGCTTTTTGGATAACTGATCCCATACCTGTATATATATTTTTCTCATATCTGTGGCTGTCTTGGCTTAAATGAAATAACTACACAACTTTCTGTTCTTCAGCAGCATTATAGACTCAGATCATGCACCAAATTCCGACTTAAATAGTTTTAACAAAATAGGTGTGTAATTTCCAGATATGATTCTCTTACATTTGTTAAACTACGGTTGGACTAGCTTGACATGGTACTAGAGGATCTGTTAATGGGCTCAAACCCTTGTAGGGTAAACCCATCAGTACTTTATTATTTTCACCACTGGCCTCTAAATTGGGTTCTCTGTTGGGCATCAGGGACTTATTCTAGCACTGTGTAAAACCCACAATTTACTACCGTTCCAGAGACAAATAACATTCTCCTTATTTATGCATTCAATCAGCAGCCAGAAGCCCTCATATGGTCTGATGGGAGAACAAAACAAGAGAAATGCAATCCTAGCTCATGTCTTTTATTTAAAAAAGTAAAAATACAAAGAAAAATTCAGATAAGGAAGGTTAAGATGATTCTTGTTTTTAATACAGGCGACAAGTTTCATTAATGTACTAAGGTACATTAACACTCATACATTGATATACTGATGAAGTTCCACCCCAGCCAAATCTGCTGTAATATTTATACAATTAATACACCCCTATAAATTACTAGATATAGCAGAGAAAATATTTACACCCATTTATTTCTTGTATACGTTTTTAATTTATACATATCATTTTAAACCATAAATAAAAGAAAAAAAAAGTTTCAAACATCCAATTTCTCCATTGCACCTCCACTAGAGAAACCCAGCTGGAATGTAAACGGAACACTTTCTGCTATGGCTAATTTCCACTTTGCTCGAAATATTACTAGATCAACTCACTTACTGACAATTGCCAATACTTTCATTAGGTCTTAAAGGAGAAGGAAAGCTACCAAAACAGTTTATTGCCAATAGATTAGTCACAATAGTGCAAGCTAAAACACTATATTTATTCTGCAGAATGCTTTACCATACCTGAGTAAACAGCTCTAGAAGCTCTCGGTGTTTGTTTAGGATAGCAGCTGTCATATTAGCTTGGTGTGAAATCACTTCTTGCCCGAGTCTCTCCCTGCTCACTCATAGCTCTGGGCTCAGATTGCAGCAGGGAAGGAAGGAGGGAGAAGGAGAGAGGCGAAAACTGAGCATGCTCAAGTCTGTGCCCTGGAGGTTTATGTTGAAATCAGGAAGTCTGATACAGAAGCCCACGTATACACAATATAAGGAAAGAAATACAGTGTTTCTTTTGACAGAGGACTCAGAGCAGCGTTACTTTGAGGGTTTACTGGTATATTTATATAGACCTTTCTGATAAAACTTACTTAATTTTAGCCTTTCCTTCTCCTTTAAAAAACAGGACAAAAACCAACAACAGTATTGTCAGAAAAAACCTTGTACAGTTTAATAAAATGGGAGTCTGAAATATTAAAGGACCTAGGAACCAAACCTAACATGTACACTGTTCTGCCTTTCTCTTCCCTTCCCTAACCATATGAAGAGATTCTTCAGAGTCTGACTACTTCTCGGCTAGCTAGTCAGCAAATGAAGAGCAGTGCAACAGGGGTTGGCAGTCACCATGTTTGGACATAGGTCAGTAGTGCCCAGGACTGTGTGACTGAGACAGCAACATTTGTAAACCTAATGATGATAATGGAATTCTGTGTTAGCAGGAGTTTATATTTATTTTACACGTTTTAGAATAGGCATAAATACTGCATGTCTACTCATGTTAATATTAGGGATGCTCCGAATCCAGGATTCTGCCTTTTTCAGCAGTATTCAGCTGAATCCTTCTGCTTGGCCGAACCAAATCCAAATTTGCATATGCTAATTAGGGGATGAAAAGCATCTGACTTTTTGTCATAAAACAAGGAAGTGAAGAATGTTTTCCCCTTCTGACCCCTAATAAAAGCAAATTATGATTCAGATTTGGCCGAATCGTTTGTGAAGGATTCGGGGGTTCGAATCCAAAATAGTGGATTAGGTGCATTCCTAGTTAATATTGTATCAAAACATCTCCAGGTGGGCCAACAAGAATCCCATAGATGAATAAAGTTGCAATTGATGAAAAAAACAAACAAAATGACCAAAATGAAAATAGAACACACACTCCCCACTCACAACATAAACAAATGCTAATTGTTCTGTTGAGAATAATGTCAATAACTGGCTGTTCTTTGGTCTAGAAAATGAAGATGAAGCAGCAGCAACACTGCCTATGACCAGTTCATTATCAGAGCTTTTCTGGTGATGAAGGTGGGAACATTAGGGAACTGTTGAGTTGCTAACAGCAAACGTACATTTCAGCAGATGAGCTTAGAGAATGTATTTTTCCCAGGTGATTCATTTACCAGAGTATATAAACTACTTATGGCTTGTCTTTCATTCAACATAACTGATCAGGGTAAAGCACCACAAACTGGGCCTTACTAGTCTTCCAGGTGAAGTTAAACTATGAATCTTTCCATTAAGATGCTGCAGAACATCAGTTGCCACATGACAGACACTGCTCAGAAAGGCTGGCTTTGTGTCTGCTATTTGCCATGTGCCTGCCACAGGCAGAGCGTTTTCCATCCCATGCTCTGACAAGAGAAACAGTCAAAGGCAATTTCAGGTGTTTTAAATGCCACAATTGTGGCAGTGATAACTTCTTTACTAGAGCAGTTGATGTGAGAATTAGGGTAGGACTACACGGACGTTTTCGGCGCAAACCAACACGCTGCACAAAAAAGCAGGCATCAAATCGGATGCAACGGAAATAAGGTAAGATATACACGTCGGAAGTTGCAGCGTTGTTCCGACACAACTGACGGATGCAGACTTCATCCGAAATTTGTATATCTTACCTTATTTCCATTGCATCCGACTTGACGCCTGTGTTTTTGAGCAGCGCATCAAGCGAAAACGCCCCCGTGTAGTCCTACCCTTATAAAGCTTTTGGAGCTGAGCCTGTTTCATTATTGCAAAGCTTTTGGATCAGTGATGTACTGACAAAAATTTGGAGCAATGATAGAAATGTAATTCCGGGTAGGTCATATTCGGATTCTCTTTTCAACAGTCTTTGTCCATTACCGGTAACAGATCTATTAACCAGAATGCTTGGCACCTGGTGTTTTCTGGATAAGGGATCTCTAATTTGTAGCTCCATACCTGAAGTCTGGTAAAACTTCATGTAGCTTAGTTACCATTAAGTACAAGGTACTGCTATATTATTGCAGAGAAAAAGGAAATCGCTGCAAAAAATTAGAACGATTTGCTTAAAAATAAACAATATTTTGGACAAGGTTTTTGGATAGGGGGTTATATTCCTGTACTAACTGAAGATAAAAAAGCAGATACAGTCTCTACCCAGCAGTTTAGTTGTAGATGATTGGATGCCAGGTGCAATAAAGACTATATTCGGATACTTTACATTGCACAATGAAAATATACAGTATGTCCTTTCCTTCCTTAGCATTCAAGAAAGAAAAAAAACAAGTGTCTTCCCCAAAAGTGTACTATGTTATGTGATATGTGTTATGTGATAATATAAAGTCTTTGAGCAACAAATATCAGCACAAATCTCATTCTTCAAAAGAAAAAAAAACCTCTTAGCTCAAGAGCTGTGGTGTTAAGTTACTTTTAAAAATTAATGTAATTCACTAAACATAAACAGATGCATTGTCAACAATCACCTTTAATGGCACATATGAAAATATGTGCCACACAAAGCTTGTTATGTATCTCTTTTAAATATTGGTGGTAAAACTGAAATTGAGGGATAGCAAGAAATGATCAATGTTAACTGAGATGTTTTACTGACAGTGGATTATAGTGGCCAAACCCTAGAAGAAACTGGGCTGGCTCATGGTAAGACAAACACTACTAATGGAATATGTTTAGGCGGACAAACAGAGAACATTAGAGGTTCACAGTAGAGTATCCATGAGGTATCCGATGAGGCTTCTTCACACGTCACTGTGGCAGCAAATGCAGCTGAATTTCTATCAATGGGGAATTCCTGTCTGAAGTAGAACTGCAGTTCACGCTCTTCTTTGAAAAGACATGGTTGTTGTTTATACTCCGCCCCTTCTCTTCACCTGTTTGGGCCTGCGGGCTTTTAAAATGGTGTAGTTGCGATAGGAGGTGTGCCAGCTGGACATAAACGGGATATAAAATGAGCGGAAGAGCTTTGATGACCTGAAAGACACAGCAAAACTATTGATTATTTTTTTACTGTATAGGCCACACACATTTGGAGTTAATTAATTTATTTATTATACTTATTTATTGATTTATGTTAGTTGCAATGAGTTAGGATGCAAAGAAAATAACATTAGGCACAATGAACAGTAAATTCTCTGCGTAGCAATATGCCCTTGCAATTGCCTTTAAGATTTCGAAAGAGAAAATGTTGAAATAAAAGATAACTAAACTAATCTAAAGAGTCCTTAGAGTCCTGAAAGATGTATATTATTTCCCATAGGCCTCAGCAACTCAAAAGCTTATCCCTGCTCTTTATGGTAAAACGATATATTTGGAGAAGCAGTGCCAACACAAATTTTCAAATTCACACTGACTTTTCTTCCATCTTGGTATGAGTGCTTAAATACGCATAGAGTGCACACATAAGATGTAGAGTGTGAATGGTAACACTGAATGCATCATGCACTGCCATCTTGGTATATTTCCTGGTAAGTTCCAAATGAAATCTGCTGCTGACTGCAGGCACTTTCACTTCTCAGCTGTGCAGAATGAGGCAAATTGTTTAAATGTAACCATTTAGCCATATTCTTTTAGTACAGGTATGGGACTAGTTATCCAGAATGCTCGGGACCTGGTAATGGATGTCATTTGGATCTTCACACCTTAAATCTACTAGAAAATCATGTAAACATTGAATAAACCCAATAGACTGATTTTGCTTCCAATAAGGATTAATTATATCTTAGTTTGAATCAAGTAGAAGCTACTGTTTTATTATTACAGAGAAAAAGGAAATAATTTTAAAAAATTTATGAAAATCTATGGGAGACGACTTTTCCGTAATTTGGCGTTTTCTGGATAATCCCCATACCTGTACTTCAATATCTCCTCCAGCACAACAGCTCTATAGCCCTTTATAAGATTATAATTGAGCAATAGTAATACATGTACAGGTATGGAATCCATTACCTGGAAACTCGTTATACAGAAAGCTCTGAATTACAGAAAGAACTCCATTTTATCCAAATAATCCAAAATTTTAAAAATGATTTCCTTTTTCTCTGTAATAATAAAACAGTACCTTGTACTTGATCCCAACTAAGCTATAATTAATCCTTATTGGAAGCGAAACCAGCCTATTGGGGTTATTTAATGTTTACATTATTTTCTAGCAGACGTAAGGTATAAAGATCCAAATTATGGAAAGATCCGTTATCCGGATTACCCCAGGTCCACCGCATTCTGAATAATAGTCCCATACCTGTAATATTCCAGAAGGTTTTTTTTGGGGGGGGGACAGTTATTAATGTATTAGATTTTAATCAAACGGTTTCCAGCAAACACTATTCAAATTAATTACCAATATTCCTAAATTTTACAAATATCTGAACCCCCCTCCACACATTTATGAATATTGAATTCCGTTTCTAAAGGAACTGATGAAGTCAATCCTCAAATATACGAATGAACGTGGATACACCATTAATAGAGTGTCGCTATATTAGATAGGAAGAAGTGGGAAGCCCAAGTGACCTGATCTCGGGAGACCAATTACAGAGTGAGTAAGGGATGAGTGTGTCATAGCCGGGAGCTGAAGCATCTGGTCCCTGATATACCGAAATCTCGGCACTGGCCTTATCTGTAATGAAATGGTTCCTGACAATGAAGTGTCTGCTCTGTGTAATTAGGTAGCTGCTCTCTAATTCAATTACCATGTGAATGTATCAGGAGCTCTGTGCAGCTCATCTTTGACTGTGCAGGGACTGACGTCAATGCAGTCCTGTGTAACCCTCTGGGGTGTAACGCAAGCGGATACTGGAAAGACTGTAGCCAAATTCATTAACTCTTTCAATGAACAGGTGAAGCCATGCCTTTTCCTTTCCAAGTAAGGTCCTTCATTTTCCTTCAACACTTACAGCCTAAATGAATCCAGTAGGTAACTTTTCAGCTAATATTACAATGCATAGGGAAAATACAAATTTCTATTTAAGTTATAATACAGTGATATATGTACTGAATATATGTATATGTATGTATGTCAGAGACATAGGAGGTGTATGCCCCAAAGAGCTCATAATAATGTTTTTGTTTCTTGTGTGTTCAAATAGGACTAAACGTGTTTCCTGTTTCATAATGATGTGCCACATACTCATTCTGAATCAATAAAATCTATAAATGAAATATCTATGAACAAGTGATTAGCAATGCTCATATTTTTTCATGCCAAACCCATCGAACAGGTTTCGCTCAACATTTACAAGAGAACTGCTTTAACCCACTGGTGACAGAAAGGAATTTACAACAAAAGACAGATAGGAATATTTTCTACTTGCAGGGTTGAAACTGGACACTGTAATTTAAGTTCCATCTTCTAAGGTTTCTTTTTTTCTCCCTTCCTGCTTAACCCATGGTACCACCATACATTCCTTCCTTCTACCATATTATTTTTAAAAGAGAGGTGCGACCATCTGCAACAATGTCAGATCAGCAAGCGTTTGTTGTCAATAGCATCCATTCTAAAGTCTTTCCAAGCCCTGGTGCAAGTACAAACTGAACACACTGGGGGCTTGTTTATAAACTTCACGCAGGGCAGAAAAAAAAAAGAAGCTTATCTTTGATTGGTTGCTAAGGGTTACTGCCCAGGAGCAAATTTGCCCAGAGTTTATAAATAAGCCCCTCTGTGTTTCAATACCACCACAACTTTGGCGGCAGAGAAAATATTTGCAAAAGTTTTGCAAATTGCGAATTTAAGTTACTGTCATCGCTATTTTCGAACACCACTACCTCGCACAGTGGGCGTAAGGGGAGAAGGGAATGCTTTGCAATATGTTGGCGATCTAAAAATACACAATAATACAAATAAAATACATAATATAAATACATAATAATAACAATGCTTAACAAAGAATCATCTGTAGGAATTCACTGATCTTTGTTTGAATCATTTTTGGGAGTGCCTTAAGCCCATAACTCAGAGTCAGTTGTCAGCAATGCTAGTAAAGATTTATAATGTAATATAAAGATGTTTTATAAACAAGTTCTGAATGATCTAGAGAAAGTTGGAAAGAGTATATACATATATATATATATATATATATATTGTCTGCCTGGGCATTGGTAACCTATAATGTAATAGTCCTGCATAATACAGCACTCAACAACAGGTGCAAACAAAAATAAGGTTTTTTTAAAATTACATTTGTAAATTAAATTAAAAAATTGATCTTCCGCACTCATCCCATTATAAATATATTAAGAACAATTGTTGATTGAGCTAGTAAAAACTGCCCTTGCCTTTAGACAAAACAGGGATTGTTTGTCCATATATTGTAATATGATCTCAGATTTCATCTGATTCATTAAAAATTCTACCGCTTCATTATATAGTAGCTTAATTCACAAAATGTCTCAATGTCCTTAATATATTAATAATGGGTTGAATGCAAAGGAACCTTTGTCTCTGTCTGTATAAATTTTGTGGTCACAGCATTATTGCATCTCCCTGCCTAATGGTTTAAAATGTAAAACACTCCCTATTTTGCTATAGTTTATACAGAAGTAATGGCCAGCTCCATGTTGTAGCTCCCAACCTTTCCAGCTATAGACAGGTGATCGATCCCAGTGGTGGCCAATTAAAGAGCAACCACTTTTGGGAGTTTTAACCTTGAAAGCAGCAAGTAAGTTGCAGGTAAAACTTAGTTCCTGTGTAAAATGTATAATGAGGCAATAGAATTCTTAATGAATCAGATGAAAATTGAGCATAGGACTGGCCAGACCAGGGATGACTTGGACGTAGTTGGCCAGCTTAAATATATTGCAATATATGGACAAACAATCCCTGTTTTGTCTAAAGGGGAGGGAATTTTTAGTAGCGTAAAGCACAAAATGTCTCAATGTCCTTAACAATAAGTACAGAGGACTTCTTGTCTTTGTGTGTGATATCTATCTATATGTAGATCTCTCTCTCGCTCTCTCTCTATACACAGTATAGGTATTTACAGGTATGGGATCTGTTATCCAGAATGCTCGGTATCTGGGGATAACTTATCTTTCCAATCTTTAATCATGTAAATATTAAATAAACCCAATAAGCTAGGTTTGCTTCCAAAATTGTATCTTAGATTGGATCAAGTTCAAGGAAATAATTTGGATAAAACTGAGTCTATGGGAGATGGACTTTCTTTAATTCAGAGCATTCTGATTAATGGGTGGAGATGCAATCAACCAACTGTACAGAAAAATAGTGAATGTGGCTATTGTGACTGTATTCACTAGAGAGTAGGAAATGTTTAAGCATTCAAAGAAGCAGCTCACAGAGCTATCAGGATTCCAGTGATCCTGAATGTTGTATAAAAAAACAGTAACTAACCCATAGTTAGCTGAGAAATAGACTGAACAAAATTAGCTATTGGAACTTACCAAGTGAAAGCAAACCTCTAAATTAAATGCAAAATATCTCCTTTAGTCTCTGTTACATAGGTCCATATGTATTTTACTTGTATTTTACTCATATTTTAGTGGTTACAAACATGATCTGCGCTTTTATAACACAGGTAAAAATATAAAACCCTCATTATATGTACCCTTAGCAGAGTATTGTTTGTGTTAACTAAATAAAATAATATTTATACAGAAGAAGCGGTGTTATTAGCATTTCTCCGATACCAATTCCCATAGATCCACGGTGAGAAAACGCCTAAAGAAATATAGTGCAACAGTGTATTGACAACGTTGATAAACATATGTATATATTTTGAACAAGGTTGGTGTAGAAATAGTGATTTATAACAAAATAATGAACAATTTCACCGTAATAAAACACATTCCGAATACATTCGGAATATAAATGAGAAATGTTATTCAGTAACCAGCAAAAGAGGTCCTTATGAGGTTAAATTGTTGGTCTAGCATTTGGATCTTGCTGTGAGCAGCCTGAAGGAGGAGTCTGTTCCCCCCATGGAAAGACAGCCGGACGGTGCACGTAAGCATGTGCGTCAAAAGGGATTAGGAAGCACTGCTGCCTGCAGAGGCCTGAAAACACCGGGGCAGCTTGTGGAGCTGTAGAACACGGGAGCCTGAGTGTGACAAGCAGTTAATGAAGCATGACTCTTCAACAGACTTCTGTCTTATGCTGTGGTGCTGGAGGGACTAGAAATCAAACAGTTATGCTACCTAGTCACACACACAGTATCATACACAGATATCATTGGCAAAAACCAAGTGCAACTCTACCACATCCCGCCTTCAATCCAGTTGTATTGCCTGCAGTAAACAGACAGCTACATACATAATCCTCTGCCAGGAGGTTGCAGTCTTAAAGGGATTCATGCTCCATTACCTTGTAATGCCAAGTCATTTAGACGCACACAACCTATTACACATTGCTGCCCATTATGGGCACAATCTCACCTTATATCACAGAATGGGTTGCTTGATCCATTTAAATTTAAAGAGAAATACTCTGACCATATTAAGGACTAAAATAAAGAATAATGTGTATAGACATGTTGGTAATGATGCAGCCCCCATTATTTCCATCTTGCCTTTTTCTTTCTGTTTGAAGACAATTATTTTTGCTACTGTTAATGTAAGTGTCAGGTGCATCTGGTTTAAGGTTATAAAAGGTACCTATTGGACAAAAATATTATCCCCAAAAAAAGGTGTGGGCTAATAGAGCCTGCCCTTTGGTTGGGGGCAACAGTATGTTTTTTTCAATTGCCCCCCACCAGCACTAGGCCATCGGCACCGGGAGGGAGCTCCTGGTATGAGTGGCCATGTTGGCGCACGCGCATGCTCATAATGATCGAATGCTGTGACTTGCTCATTATGTGCTATGTATGACATGGCCGCTCGCACCAGGAGCTCCTTCCTGTTGCAAGTGGCCTAGCTCTGGCGGGGGGCAGTTTTTTTTAAAAAAACGATTGTGACTACCAAGCGAAATACAGGCTTTATTAGCCCACACCTTTGGTTGGGGATAATATTTTGGCCCAACAGGTGCCCTTTAATTACAGGAATTTACTTTTCTTTTAAAAACCTTTCTATGGTTACTTTGGGACCATATAAAGAAGACAGGAAATAGGAGGTATACTTCAGTCAATCATCGTTGTACATTCATATGAATAATAATCTCACTAAAAAATGCGACATTTTCAATATTTACATTACACAGTGAGATGAGCGGCTGCAGCTTGTACTTGGCTAGTGAGGGGTTAAGCTAGGTTATAATGATTTCTGTGGGGGTGTACTAGCATACTTCATGTATAGAAACTGAAGCCACTACAGGTATGGGATCCATTATCCAGAAACTCAATAAACAGAAAGCTCTAAATTATGGGAAGGTCATGTCCAATAGACTTTATTCTAAGCAAATAATTCTAATAAAAATAATTAATTTTTTCTCTGTAGTAATAAAACAGTACGTTATAACTCCCACTGTCCTGCCCTTTTCACGGGACAGTCCCGATTGTGACAGCTCAACCCACGCTCATTTGCACATGGCTGATTTGGGGCGCTTCCGCAGGGTAGCACAGGAGTAGACACATTCAGTTTTTTTTCAATGGGTCTGTACTCACACAGGCGCATGTAGGCGCCGTACGCAGGAAAAATGCAGCATGTTGCGTCTCAACCTGCGTTCGGCTCCTACATGCGCCTGTGTGAATACAGACCCATAGAAAAAAACTGAATGTGTCTACTCCTGCGCTACCCTGCGGCTGAACGTATAAAAACGGAACGCAGCTTCAAACGCTCGTTTGTAAGAGCCCTTAGCCTGATCAGAGACAATTCCAACATGATCATGTTAAGATGAGAGTATTCCCTGACAGCGCCTGCTGAGAATGTACACACCAGGCATCCTAATCATTCTGTTACCACAGCAACCCCACCACCTTTTCCATCATGGTTGCTCTGACTTGCAGCTGATGATTACTAAAGTGGCTGCACATCTCTATACAGGTGCACCCTCCCCTGTTGTGAGATTTCAGGTTCAAGCTGTGTTACATATAATGAGGGAAAACGAACACAGAATTTTCCTGCCCCTTAACTAATTTGGAGGCTGATGGGAAAACCATATGCATACAAAATTGTACTGCGCATTTGTACTCTAGAAGGCAAATTCTAAGAAGTAAAACTGTCAGTTCTTCATACCAAGGCAATCATTTTGTGAGAAAAAATTTCTGTGGTTCTCCAGCTATTATCTAGTTATACTGACATCCTTAAATTGTCCTTTGATGGTAGATGTCAACTAAGGGTAGGACTACATGGACGTTTTTGGCGCGACCCGACACGCTGGAACAAAATGCCGGCGTCAAATCGCATGTGACAGAAATAAGGTAAGTGAATGCATTGTCGGATGGTGTCACAGCGTTGATCAGATGTGACATGACTGTCGGATGTAGACACTGCATCGTGTCGGATCAACACTGCGACTTCATGCGACATTTCCATTACCTTATTTCTGTCGCATGCGATTTGACGCTGGCATTTTGTTGTAGCACGTCGGATCGCGCTGAAAACATCCATGTAGTCCTACCCTAAATCTTTGGACCGTTTCGTTGCCTGTCTTTTCTTGAATTGGTGTGCACTAACAGGCACAGGATCAGCCCATCACCGCACACAAAGAGTGTCTAAAGTATGAATTTTCATGTTGAAATCCGCACTGTGGGCGTGCTTACAGACTAAACCTGTGCAAGTCACTGCACACTCATTCAAGGAGCAGCAGACAGCAGATTGCCTTTCTCCTCAAACCTGTGAGCCATTAGACTTTGGATTGTACAGATATGGGACATGTTATCCAGAATGTTTGGAACTCTGGGACCTCCATACTTTAAATCTATTAAAAAAATCATGTAACCATTAATTAAACCCATGGTTTGGTCTTCAGTAAGGATTAATTATATCTTGACATCAAGTACAAGGTACTATTTTATTATTACAGAAAAGCAAACATTTTTAAAAATATGAATTATTTTATTAAAATGGATGCTAAGGGAGATCCCATAAACATATGTTCTTCCCATATTTAGGAGCTTTCTGGATAGCTGGTTTTCCGGATAACAGATCCCATCACTGTATTGCATTTTTTTTTTAACTGCAGCTGCAAAGCAGTTATCAGAGCTAATTTCTTAATGGGCAAGTCAACCCCAAAATAAAATTTTTTGGCTAATAATTAGAAAACTATATAAGAATAATTCTAAGCAACTTTCCAATTTACATTTTTTTTTAAAAAAAGTGTTTTTAAAGTTATTTGTAAAAACAAAAATTGCTATTGAATGCAGCATTTGCTTAACTCCTGGTTACTTTTTAAATACTGTTGCAAAAGTCTAAGACAGGTCTGTAAATCAGCCGGCTTTTGTCTTGCATTGTATCAAAAGTCTTAGCCATCAGTGCAGAGAATAGAAAGGGACAGAGAGAAACACTGCTTTTAATAGAAATACATATACAAATAACTTGAAAACCACAGACATTTGTAATGAATGTGTATTGCAAAGTTGCTTAGAATTATGTTTTATTTTATTTTATGAGTTGACATTTCCTTTAAACACTGTAGAATTGCCTATTTCTCAATGGCAACCTTGCTAACAAATTCCAGAAATTAACTGCACTGATTATTATTTCTATTATTTGCAATCAGTGGCACATTATAGTGGCATGCACAAAAGCAATATTTTGGACTCTACCTGGCTCTTTATCAGCTTTATAAAAGGCTAAGTGGAGCTCAAAGCATTGTGGAAGTGCATAAGTCTATCACACAGCAGCCACCTCTTTTTTAATGTTATAATAAACAGTGATTTTTACTTTATGATGTGGTTGGTATGCCCTCACATTTTTTTTTATATTTTTTGCCCAAGGCAAAATATAAGCCATTTTTTTCAATCAAAATGTTTGCTTTTTTTTATTTATTTTTTTGATCTTATAAATTCACAAATTCAAGGTATTTGAGTTATTTTCCACTAATGTATGAAAAGTTTTTTTATATTATGAGTTCAATTTCATATATATATTTATATATACGTCTTGATAAAGGTCCAAGCAGGGGACCGAAACGTTGACCTGTTTTCTTTTAATATTATGACTTAATAAAAAGTGAAGATTTTACTAAAATCCCAGTGTGCATTCCTACTTGTGAGGACTTGTATACTAACAGCAAGGATATATATATATATTTGTCTATATGTTTTTTGTGGTCACACCCTCATTGCACCCCCGCCTAATGATTTTAAAAACTAGTGGTGAGCACAACTTTCCCTTGTTTGTTATAGTTATACAGGAGCAGTGACCAGCTCCATGTTGTAGCTCCCACCCCCTCCAACTATAGTCAGGTGATCCCACTGGTGTCTAATAAAAGGGCAGCCAAGTTTGGGAGTTTTACTTTGAAAGCAGCTAGTAAGTTGCAGGTAAAACGTATTCGTCCCTTTTATAAAATGTATAATTAAACCATAGAATTCTTAATGAATCAGATGAAAATTGAGCATAGGACTGGCCAGATATGGGATGACTTTGACGTAGTTGGCCAGCTTAAATATATTGCAATATATGGACAAACAATCCCTGTTTTGTTTAAAGGGTAAGGCATTTTTCAGTAGCAGTATGCACAAAATGTCTCTGTCTGAAATATATTGATAATGGGTTGAGTGCAGAGGAATCTTGTATTTGTCTATATGTTTTTTGTGGTCACACCCTCATTGCACCCCCGCCTAATGATTTTAAAAACTAGTGGTGAGCACAACTTTCCCTTGTTTGTTATATATATATATATATATATATATATATATATATATATATATATATATATATATATATATATATATATATATATATATATATATATAATCCATCCAAAAGTCGGCACTCTCGAAAAATAGAAATAACTTGCCTGGGTGCAGTATCAAAATTCAAAGTAATAGTCCATCGCATAGAAACCGCACTCACAGGTCTTAAGTATTTTTAAAAAATGTAATTTATTATCATATTGGCGGCTGACGTTTCGGCCTAGTCCTAGGCCGAAACGTCAGCCGCCAATATGATAATAAATTACATTTTATATATATATATATATATATATATATATATATATATATATATATATATATATATATACTAAAATGCACATAAAAAAATAAAACAAGTTAGGGACCGCCATTCGGGGTTTACCTTGACGTGGTATGGTGGCTTATCAATTTTATGATCATAACTTTGTAACAAAATAACCCCTATTTGGGTACATATGCAATAGCATTTATTATACTTATATATATATATATATATATATATATACTTTAAAGCCTTTAGAGTGCTCCCACAACCCCCCTGTTTTGATATTGTATATTTAGCCGCAAGCTGTGGCATAGCTTCAGTGGTTGTAGCACCCCATACCCCCCCTTTAAACTAGTGGTGTTCCTATGCTTTTAAAATTGGGCGTTTGTTTTGGGAATATCTCTCCTTTAAAAGCCTGATTACTGGCTGGGGAGGATTTAGCCCTCAGTGAAAAAACAGCGTTCAATGGACATTGATTACAGGTAATGCTAAAATGCACATAAAAAAATAAAACAAGTTAGGGACCGCCATTCGGGGTTTACCTTGACGTGGTATGGTGGTTTAACAATTTTATGATCATAACTTTGTAACAAAATAACCCCTATTTGGGTACATATGCAATAGCATTTATTATACTTATATATATATATACTTTAAAGCCTTTAGAGTGCTCCCACAACCCCCTGTTTTGATATTATTTATATATATATATATATATATATATATATATATATATATATATATATATATATATATATATATATTCCGAGTTTTATATTCAAGAACAATTTTGAGTTTTTTTTAATTGTGAGTTTATTCAAAGTAAAAATTCAATTTATGATAATGTTCTTGCATTTGAATTCTGATGCCTTTTTAATTTGGTGAAGATGACTGAATAAAAGCACACATATAGTTATTTATCAAAATCCGATTTTTTTTCTGATTTTTTAAGTAAAAAAAGTCTGACCAAACTAGAATCCACGATTTGACCTTATTTATCATTGAAAAAACTCGATAAAATTGGTTCGGAAAAAAAAAGTAAAAAAAAAACAGGGTTTTTGTAACGTTTTTCGTGTTTTATGCCTGAAACGCTCTAATTTTTCATGAGTTCATGGGACCTTTGCCATTGACTCCTACAGAACCCCAATAGCTTGGAAATTGAGTATTTTCAGATTCTGTTTTTTAGCAGCCTCAGGCATTTTAGGCATTCAGACTTTAATACGCCCCAAGTTAGTTTAGATTATCAAATGCCAGAGAATATAAATTATGAATTGAGCTGTTTACAAATCAGCAACAGAAAAACTCAAGTATCAAACTCAACTATCAAGCCAGTTTAATAAAATTTTTGGCAAAGGTAATGTTTTTGCAGAATCAATCATCCAGCTATGATAAATACCAGTAAGAATTACAGTGGGCAGAGAAATAAAAAAATGTAATGTAGTACAAAGGCAGCTCTTGAATGCAAATATCTTAAACCCCTTTATATACTATAGAGCAGGGGTGTCCAAACTTTTTGCCACGAGGGCCAGATTTGGTGAGGTGAAAATGTGTGGGGGCCGACCATTCAGTCTGACATCCATTCTGAGGTAGCTATCTTGCAATTAGGATTATTCACTCCTGGAGATGGACACGTACACAGCGTTTAGGGAGTGGAGAATTGGATTCTGTTTGAACTTATTCTCCGCACCTCATTTAAACAAGAAACCGCGTAGCCGCAGCAGTAATATTTGGGCACATGATTAATGAAATGATCTGCCAGTTGGTCTATACTGCTGCCTATGTGCTTAAGGTGTTGGCAATAGACATATACTGGTACGTAGTGACGCACCGCTCTTGTATACTTCTTTAGTTTACTGTACTGGCACGTCAGTACGTCTATTGACACCTTCAGCCTTAAAGAAGTATGCGAGAGCGGCGCATCACTACGTTCCATCCAGTACGTGCCCATTGCTAACAACTTCATCACACAGGCAGCAGTATAGACCAAGTGGCAGATCATTTAATGTGCCCAGATACTACTGCTACGGCTACGTGATTCCTGATTGCACTGTGCTGGCGGGACACAATATTATTAATTTCATGATGGAGGCTGAGGGCCGGTGTAAATTTGAAAACGGGCCGCAATTGACCCCGGACCTGACTTTGGACATGCCTGCTATAGAGCTACTGAGACTGTTGGAAATATTCAGGCACATCTTGATGCTTCTAACATGGCATGTTCTTTAGGGAAAATGGATTTACCCCAACTGCACTTTTTCACCTAAATGCTTTAGATGGTAAACTTGGTAATGGAACAAAGCTGCAATCTTATAGGGGAGATCCTTTTGCCTAGAAGATGTATTAGAGCTCACTCTATTAAAATTACCATAAATCCTGTCTCTCTACATGCAGAAATTGTGCAAAAGGCAGTTATTTTGTTAGATTTTGTTTGTACTGAAATCAGTTATTTGAGTGAGCTCTAATACATCTGCTAGGAAAAATTTATTGGATCATTCATTGGACACCCAACTGCTGCATGAAGACAAAATGAAGAGAAACAGATGCGGAGAGAGGAATAGTGAATATTTACTTGATTATTTCAGAAACAATGCAGAATTTTTAATTGATTGTATTTAGAAATTTTCTTACTTCAGTATGAGGATGGTTATATTAAATTTTCATTTTCACGCTAGTTCCCCTTTAAGCATGCATTGTAGTAAAAACAGCTCCAAGCACAACAGAAACTATGCATTATATAATGGTTTGTTGTATACTTGTCTTCTCCAATTCCATCTTTTCCTGTTTAAGCTACACTCCCCTTTTTCTTTTATTTCCTATTTAATAAGTTCCAGAAATAAAAGCATACATTATTTAAAAAATCACAAGAAATACCTGGCGAAATACACAAATAACAGGATTCATAAAAGAACATGAAACAATGAAAAAATAACTAATGTTTAATAAGGTTTGCCTTCATACAACTGCAGCACACACAAACTGCTTCCACATTGGTGAGCAAAAGAGGTTAATGGGGAAAGCATCTAGAAATCTGTGATGTAAAAACTGGCCTTTTCCAGTAAACCCATGGTTGACTTATAGATATATGACTCAAAGGCAAATGAATCCATCCATACTACACAATCTGCCTGAAATTGTCTGAGTTTGATTGGTGACGCGTGTCCGTTAATCCGGTGGAACTGATGGAATCTGAAATGTGGAGCTGAGGGATATCCAGCTGTGCTTCCTAATATGAGTGCAGCCGTGGGTCGCTACATCAGTGCTTTAACCTGACTAATGGAAGCAAGAAAACAATGCAGGCCTTTGCTGAGCCAGGCTTTTTTTTCTTTAATAGCACCCAGTAGGATTAAAGAACACAGCGGCAAGGGAGGATTTGTCTGTGTATGGTCATGCTTATGTGCACCAAATAGAAATGCCCTAACCTTGGAATTTGAAATACTATTCTCTCAAATGCAATGAGCTTTCCAGAAATTAAAAAAGGATTTGTATACACTGAAATATAATGTACTTTTACAATGCATTGGTAAAAACTGTGTTTGCTTAAAGGGGAACTATTGCAATGAATGAAAATTTAATATAAGCTTCAGCACACTGAAATGAGAAAACTGTCTAAATGCAATTACATTTCTGAAATAAACAAGTTTATCTACACTATTCCTCTCTCAGCATCTGTTTCTTCTCATTCTGTCTTCATGCAGCAGTTGGGTGTCAGATATTCAATGACAGTTCCAAACATATCTTATTGGGGGGCTACTTTAGCCTGGAGGATTAGAGCACACTCTATTTAAATCACCAGATACCATGTCTCTCTAGCTGCAGGATTTGTGCACTAGGCAGTTATTTTGTTAGTGATGGAATCAGTTATTTGAGTGAGCTCTTATACATCTGCTAGGAAAGGAAGCCCCCATATAAGATGTATTGGATGTCACCAGACATGTCTCTCTACATGCAGGATTTGTGCAAAAGGCAGTTATTTTGTTAGATTTGATTATTTCAGAAAGGATGCAGATTATTTATTTGATTGTCTTTAAGAAAGTTTCTAATTTCAGTTTGATGGAGCTTATATTAAATCTTCATTTTTGCTAGTTCCCCTTTAAGAAGCTCTTATAAAATGTATTTAAATTTGCTGCTACATAGCCATGGTGGCTGCCATTCAGTTTCAATAGGTCTGTAAGGTCACATATTTGCATAGAAGGTATAAGATGCTTAGACTACAGCTATTTATGCATTTGGCTGACAAACTGCCAGCAACCCTAAGCTGCACTCAACCATGCCCAATGTGGTGCAATTTATTACATGCCCGCACCCACCTCTCCTACCACTGATGTCATAAAAGACAACAGTGCCGTGCAGATGAAATGCAAAAGCAGAATTGGACCAAGGCAGTTCATTAGAGAGAGAATCTGTTGGGTGAATCCTGAGTTGTCACAAGCAAGTTGCAGCCAACAGCACTGCATTCAAAGGTAGGGGCAAACTCATTGCTCCCCATAGAGTTGTACATGCCAGCAAAGCACCTTGCACTACATATAGTTTTTTGCAGGTTTTAAAAAAAATCCCTTACTTTGTCAAATGGGTTCTTTCACTGAGGGAGTCCATACAGTGACTATAACAATGACTATAACATGCAAAGTTCAGGAGCATGCTCAGATTGTAGTATTGCCTTGTGTAGTCTACCCAGAATACCTTGTTTTAGTACACTCCTCCACTAGAAGTATCACAAGATTTCCCTATCTTGTCCCCGGCTGGTGATGTCATTATGCAAATGAAAGACACACACTAACTTCCAGTTTGGCTGATCTGAAAATAGCTTAGAAGGGTTGCTAAGCAACCAAGGAATTTCAACTGAGCATGTGTGAGATTTCAATGCTGCACTTGGATGGGAAGATATAAGTAGGAGGAGCCTGTGAAATCCAAGATGCCTGCCTCAGCTAGAACTGCAGTGGAGATGGGGGAGATCTTGCAGAAGGTATAGTAAGCTGATGATTTACATTATACAAACATTTCTAACTGTTTTAAAAATCAGATTTCTTGAACTTTCACATAGTGTCTTTACTTAGTAAATGATTTTAGTTATGATTGGAGCCCTTTAAATAAGCCCTTTTCATATTTTACCTAAATTTGCTTTTTTTCTCTATTTGTATGATTTTAGTGAATATAAGGGTGTCACTCAGATAAGCAGGCTGTAACAGCCACCATATATAACACACACACATGCATTCAAGACATGGTGAAATTCAATATCATATAAAGGTATATGGATTTCTACATTAATTGATAATGGCAGTCTATGTTCTCTTAAAGAATCAAATAAGTCAATGTCAATAAGTCAATGTAAAACCTTTAATGAACACTGTATAAATCTATAAGTATCTGATCTGTAAAATTATACAACTCCTTAACCCTTTGTCATGGTACATGTTTACAGCAAATCTCCTTTTCTAAATAAAGCTTCAAATTAAAACTCCATAATTATCCCTATGTTCTGCAAAGTATGTTTTGTAGTGTAAATTTATAACATACATTCTAGGCCAGGAGTGCCAATACTTTACTAATGAGGGGTCTACTTTTAGTGATGTTGTCCCATTATGATCTACATCCATAATATCACTGTTCGCATTCTGCTCTATGGAAAACTTTACTTAAATATTATATTGATTTATAAGAGAATTTATATTAATATATTTAAAAAAAAAAATATTTCTTATGTAACAATAAATATCTGAACGAAAAGAATGGTGATTTAGACAAGCTGTTTGTTGACAGTGTCTTGAGATCTACTGATCACCAGCTAAAGGTCTACTGGTAGATCCCAATCTACCTTTTGGACACTCCTGTTCTAGGCTAATGATTATAAATGTTATCCAAAATTCTGCATCAACTTATCTGCTACGTAGCAACATCTTAAACAGCTATATATATTTACATATACAACCATACAATCTGTATTCATGTAATACAGAAAAACAGTATTGCACTACACAAATAATTCTATCAGTCAAGAAAATGTGATCCTCCTGCCATTACAAAATCTCTTTTGCCATTTTATTTTAGATGCCCCCTTTAGTCAGTCAGAAAAAAATTGGGGCAAACATATGTTTTCAATCTATCACAATGCTCCCTCTGACATCAGTTGGAGGAACAGAAATATACATTTTTAATGCAAAGTTTGCTGAAGCTCCAGCAAGTTCTGGATCAGAGCAAGAGATATTTGTTATGGTGCCTGATTTACAAACTGCAGCACAACAAGGAAAGATGATGTGTGTCTAATTCTTGGTAAGGCAGAGTTAAGGGAGACAATTATCCGCCTGGAGTAGAACTACGAAGTGAAAATTTCTGGTGTAACTATCCCTTTAAATCTCTTGTATCTAAATAGCTCAGAGCAGGCTCAACAAAATAAAAGGATAATGCCACACAGGGGCTGATCAAATGTCGAATACTCAATAATTAACACATTCCCCATATAAGGTAACCCAAGAAAGCCAACATGCATCTTAAATTATTTTACGGAATATCTATCCCTTTCTTACCTTGTTGTATCAAGAAATGGTTTGTAAGCAATTACTGTCCATTCTTCCTTCTTTGCAGAGTAAACAGGTTCCCGTGGTGTTTCATTGGCTGAATCTAAATCCACCAAGTAATGGCATTTTGCAATATCCACCTATGGAAGGAGAAAATACAGAAGAACGTCTTCAACCAACATCATCCTAATCAGTAATATATTTGGAAGTCAATTCATGTTTTGTAAGGCTTAATTTGTTGAAAAGTATTCCTTCATAAACTATAGACGCAACCATCTCACCGTTTGCCTGACAAAACAGAATCCAAAAAAATCACATGACTTTTCATCACACGGAGAAAAAAGTCCTGCGCTGTGCAAATTAGGGTTTGTAGTCGGTTCGGGATTCGGAAGAATCTTTCACAAAGGAATCAACCAAATCCTAAAATAGTGGATTCGGTGCTACCCTAAAATATACAACAGTTTTTGGCATGGCAAGTTAGAGGGATACTATGGTTTTGTTGAAAAAAAGTTGCTGTTTATTAGAAGTTTAACACAATCACTAAGATGTATAATTCAGCGATAGAGAAACAGAGATGTTATGGATTAGATTTAATTCTTACCATGAGGAGTCACTACATACAGTACTGTAAAAAGCTTGTGTGTAAAATCTATGCACAGATGGACTGCAGCAAAGGAAGCATCGCTGTTACTGACCATCATACCATTGGCATAAACAGAATAAATAATTTGTGTCTATACCCCTTTTATTTTATGGCAGATGAAAACATTTCAAGGGGTTTTTAAGTAGAGTACAGTATATCCTGTATACAATCTGCAGCGTGACAATAAAAAGGCAAGGGTGTTCAGAATGTGCCAGTGTGGAGTAAAGTTGGGGTTACACAGGAACATGCAACCTTGTTGAATGCGTATGAGAAAACAGACAGTATTGTTATTTAAATTAACTACCACTTCTAAAGCCAAGGTTTTAAAATCTGAATAAGGGTAAATTCCCAGTAAGAGGATCTATTGAAGCTGTTAGCGGATAATGCTGATATGCTGGGATCAACCAGTTCAAGATGACAATGCATTTACTGTGTGAATACTGAAATGTTCTCAGTTTAGTAGTCACATTTTACTCTTCCCTCTCATTCATTCCCCCCACATTCAAACATACATTTTGACTCTTCTTCAAACAAGACATTACCAAAACGATAGCTCGTTTAGACTACTGTAATTCACTGCTCTGTGGACTCCCCATCTAAACTGACCCTACTCCAATCCAACATGAATACTTCCACCAGACTCCCCTCTTTGCCAGTCCCTGCACTGGCTACCTGTCTTAAACAGGACTCAATGCAAGATTTTTGTGCTTACAAAGTGCTCACCAGTGCCACGCCACTATATCACCAAATACACCCCCAGACGTAACCTTCAGTCTGCACACAACCTCCTTCTCTCGTCCTCACTCATTACTTCCTCTCAGTTCCCCATTCAGGACTTTTTACATGCTGCACCCATCCTCTGGAACACTCTGCCATGTCCCATTAGACACTATCAAAGCTTCCACGCAGTCAAACTGTCACTTAAAACCCATCATTCATTCAAGCCTATAACCTAAGCCCTCAGCAACTTGAACAACCACTGGGCTACTTAACTCTCTGTTCAAACACTCTTACTTACTTACTTACTGCTGGTATTCATCTCTTACTCTGCACTTACCATCACTTTACTAACCAGCAGGAACTTTTAAGCCTCCCTCATTGTATGTCTCATTTCCTCTCCTTTTAGAATGTAAGCTCTAGTGAGCAGGGCCCTCCCTTTACTGTATCCTTACAATAACTAATTGTAACTGTGAATTGATTTTGATATGTTAACTGTTTGGTCATGTATTTGTATCCCTTTACTCAGTAAAGCACTATGGGGATGCTATATAAATAATAATAATAATGTTATTATTATACATTTTTGCTTGTCCAAAACATCTCCTTGAACCTTGAAAAAGTCTACCAGGTGCATCTGCATATTATCCAGGAGTAAACAACGATTATAGGTCTACCATTTGTTTTCCTTACACAGTTTCACAAACATAAATGGGAAAAATCAAAGCTTGTTCACTCAACATCAGTCTCTGTTGAGTAAAGGCCTTCTGTCAGTTTCTCTATGATAACTTATTATTTGTTGATTTTGGCCCGTGGGATAAAGATGTCTCAAATCGACAAGCCTGTCAGCTGAAAGACATATAAGTGCTTGCTGCCAAGAGGAGAAAGAACACTGCGTAAGTGAAAGAACACTGCGTATTGCTGGGTGTTACAGCAATACTATAGCAATAGTACATCTTGCTAATTTAGTTTGCAACATACAAAAAATATATTTAACTCCTTTATGACTGTAGGGTATGATGTGATTATTATGGTTAAAGGGATTAATAAAAATGAAGGATTTCTGAATAAAGTGGCAGCAAGGCTACTGGCTGACAATGCTTATTCTCAGTGCTCAAGAAACAAGTATTCACCTCTATTATCTTTATTTGCATTATATGCCATATAGCTCCTGTAGGGTGCCATCTGAAAAATACTTTTTTATGTTTTCTTTAAAAAAAATGGTCACGGAGTAACCAAAAGTTTTCATTGCATTGGAGAACTACCAGGAGGCACTGTCTCCATGACATATTGCCATATATAAATGGCACTCAATCAACCATTCAACAGCAGGTCTGTATATCATATATACTTACTATATACTGTATTACTATAAAACTGTGTCAGACATTTTTACTCCTACACTTCTTTCAGTTAGTACATGTCAGGTATTCAGTGAGTGAGCACACAGATGTAAAAAACAATATTTTATGCAAAAGTACAGTATTTATTGATGTGTAAATGCCAATTTGTTATGTCCCTTTAATAGGTCACTTACGATAACTATTGGTTTAGTTCATTTGGAGAAGTAATTTTAATAAAAAAAACATTTAATGACATATAAACATTGATATTGTAATAAAATATTAACACAGTCAATGCAGCAAATATATTTTTTGGGGGGAAATACATATTTTCACAAGAGATATCTCTCTAATAAGGAATTTCTATAAATACCAGTGTGTAAAGTATAATGCACAGAAATGGGATCACGTGATATTTAACAACATATATTGGTAAAACAAGACAACCTCTGGATATGTTGGGGGCCCTGAATTTAATTTGCCGTGGGGCCCAGTAACATCTAGTTATGCCACTGCCTGCATCTCCAGGGTTCCTCGTGTCAAAGGTACACAATTAGGTACTGGAGGTGGAACAGACCCAGTGTCTCTGAGCACAACTGTGCTTTAATAAATAGCGTCAATTTGTTCAACATCTGTACCCATTTTTGTGCATCTGCCAATTGCAGATGTGGCTGTAAATTAGCCCTTATTAGAGGGTAAAGAGAGTTCTATTATATAAAACATATAGGGGCTGTTTATATATTTAAGACTCTATAAGCAATTTGTTTGATTTGTTCCATTGCAGAACAATTGTCAGATTCCTTAACGACCACCTTGCATCAGAGGTTAAGAGATTGAGAGGGTGGCTAAAGCTCAGAGCAGCTGTTGCCTAAAAACAAACTGTGAGTTGAACACATTCATCTGCTTTGATGAATGTCTCTATTCGACAGTCAGGAAAGTGTTTTGTAAATGGGCTACAGTTCAACCTGCATAGAATGCTTTAGGATCAAATTCAACTGCATGGGTAGCTTGAACATCTGGGAAGGCGTAATTAAAGCGATACTGACACATTCCAATAAAAATCTTAGGAATGTGTCTGTATCAAGGAGGTGCTGCACGCTGAATAGTTTCCTCTAAAAGCCCCAACCCCGAAGCTGCCCCAAGATAATTCACTTTCAAAACTACAGTAATGGGTCGCCTCAGTTGCCAAACGGTTTGTTAAAAGAAGAGGTGATGCAACAGGGTGGGAAACAAGCCCCTGTCCCAACTGGGGGAAAGAGGCGAGAGCGACAGAGGGGAGGGGACACAGGGGAGGAGAGTGACGGAGGGGAGGGGAAAGGGGGAGAGCGGCGGAGGAAAGGGGGAAACCAAAGTGAGCTGCGGAAACGTACAAGGGGTTGGCGGAAGACAGTTTAAGCGGTACCTGCCCAGTGCCCTGCTGTCTTTGCACCCTAGCTAGGTGCCTCTTCTGCCTACCCCTAGTTCCGGCCCTGCTTTCCAGCTTTCAAATGGGGGTCACATCTAAAAAACAATTGCTCTGTAAGGTTACATATGAATTGTTGCTGCTACTTTTTATTACTCATCTTTCTATTAAGACCCTCTCCTATTCATATTCCAGTCTCTTATTCCAATCAGTGCATGGTTGCTAGGGTATTTCAGACGCTAGCAACAGATTGCTGAAATTGCAAACTGGAGAGCTGCTGAATAAAGAGCTAAATAACTCAAAAATGAAAAAAATAAAAAATTGCAAATTTTCTCAGATCATATCACTCTCTACATCATACTAAAAGTTGATTTAAAGGTGAACAACCCCTTTAAGTTTCCATCTAAGCTTGAATCAATTAAGTAGAACACAGTTTTCTAGATTTCCACAAAAATGAACTGTTAGAACTCAAGTGCACTACAAGTGTTGTGTTAGAACTCAAGTGCACTACTGTAAATCACCATTCTCTATTTATTTCCAATTAATCTGCAAAATCCTTACTTTTTTATTTATTTATTTATTTTTAGAAAAACTGAAAATAACTTGAATTTTTGACAATACATCTCCCATTTACGGTACTTCTATAGAAGCTTGCCAGGTTTTTGCTGCTTAATAGTTTTCAACTGAAAAAAAAATCTTGAAGACACTAATTAAGACAGACACAGGTCAATTATATCTCTTTACTATTAAGCACCACAAGTATAAGAATAAAACAATTTGGGTGCAGTTTATAGTCAGAGCACACTATTCTCTATATTTAGAGAATTTATCTTTTATCATTTTCACAGAGATTGTGTTAATACAGGGAGAGTTTGTGTAAATAAATGGGGTTAAATATCTTCACATGCATGCAGATGCTCCTGACATGCAATGATCTCTGGAAATTCAATCTACCCAAGGTATGCAGACTGCTGAGATATGTCACATAAGATCAAAAAAACACTTTCTCCAAGAGAACAGCAGCATTCTCAAGTAAATAACAGTGGTAAGACGGATGGTATACCCATTAAAAAAGTTTCTGGGGATGGGACACAAATGTCAGGTAACTGGGGTGCATGAATTCACAATAATTGGCTTGCTGATAGTGTGACTACAAAAGAAATGCTCAAGGAAAGTCTAGCAGAAAGGTTCAATAGTTTGCTCTGGTCGCTGGTAGCTATGTCCTCAAAGGTAATAATAAAAAAAAAATCAAGAATTATGGGATTTACACACCACTGAGTACAAATAGAAGTTTTATGTAGTAACAGAATCTGATTTTGACATGCTGAAATCTTCGACTTGTTTGAAGTGTTCCAATTTGTACCTGGAGGGTCAGTTAGCTACTGCACAGCATACCATGGTATAGCAGCATGGCAAGAGCAATGGTCAGCAATGTGAGGAAATAAATTGTGTTTTTTATCTTTAAACTATACAGTGCTGACCAGGTCCAAGTGTATTGAAATTAACTCATGACTTGCTGTAGTGCTCTATTGTTATTGCTGGAGACTTCCCAAAAACTTGTCATCTAATACTAGATAGCTCACGCCAGTTTAATCTCTCTCCATACAAATATTTATGCTTCATGCTACACTAGTTCTAGCAAATTTATTCAAACATCTGGAAAAATATTTAAAGGAATTGTTCAGTGTAAAAATAAAATCTGGGTAAATAGATAGGCTGTGCAAAATAAAAAATGTTTCTAATATAGTTAGTTAGCCATATATGTAATTGTACTTGATCCAAACTAAGATATTATTAATTCTAATTGGAAGCAGAACCAGCCTCTTGGGTTTATTTAATGTGTATATGACTTTTTGGTTGATTTAAGGTATGAAGATCCAAATTACAGAAAGATATGTTATCCTTGAAACCCCAGGTCCCGAGCATTCTGGATAACAGGTTCCCGAGCATTCTGGATAACAGGCTGGAGTGATTTGATATATAACATGTCAGTCAGAACACTACTTGCTTTTCTGCTCTCTTGGTTTACACTGACTGGTTACCCTGGCTACCAGTCAGAGACTTAAGGGGGGCACATGGGTCATATCTGTTGCTTTTGAATCTGAGCTGAATGCCGAGGATCAATTGCAAACTCAATGAACAGAAATGTACCATGTGGCCCCCCTTCAAGTCGCTGACTAACTCAGAGTTATAGAGCTGAAAAGCAGGAAGTTGGATTCTGGCTGTTTTTATCTGTTCACTCCAGCCTTTATACATTACATTTATAGCTAACTATATTAGAAACATTTTTTATTTTGCACAGCCTATCTATTTACGCAGTTTTTATTTTCAACTGAACTGTTCCTTTAAGGATTTTCTTTAATACAAACTTCAGGCCCATAATCACTTTTGATTCATATATTTCCAGCCAGCAGGAATACATAATTATTCATCTCTTTCCTCTCACTTAATCTTCCTGCTCATCACACAGTTGACCTGTAGCCAGTCCAGCTGGACAGGGACCACTGCTGTGAAATCTTTCCTGGAAATAACTGAAGTAGGCTACATGTTTGCCACTCTGCAAGTTCTGTGTAAAAGAACTTCTGTGAACCAGAGGCTTTTGTGTTTCTAGTTAAGTTCTCCCAAATAAAAGCTTTTAGAGTGGAATAGATGTTCAATGGGAAATGAAGGGAGAGAATTCAGCATGTTGCATTTCAGGCAGGTTCCTCATTGGAACATCAGAAGAAAGATACTGGATGCTAGTCGTCTAGTCATTAGGAAACTAAAGCTTGGTTCTCTTTTTTGTGAGGTTCACCTTTTACTCAGAGTTCTTCCCATAAGGTAAAAAATTAATACAGTGAAATCTCGATTTTAAGTACCCTGATTTTAAGTTTTTCTGCGTTTTACATTTTTTATTTGTGGTCCCACCAATTTATAATGCATTTCAATGGGTATTTTTCTCTGATCTTAAGTAACGGTTTACTGGATTTTCCATCAAAATTTTGTCCTGATGTACCCAAAAAACAGTTTTTTTCCTCTATGAATGTTATTTGTGAAATAGAGGTTTAAAATACTAACCAAATGTATATTTTGCCATGGTTCTGCCTGTAAATGGGCAATTGCAATCACTTATTGCTTTAGGTTGTGTATGTGAAAGAGTCTTGCACATGCCCCAATAGTGTAACATTAATGCTGCAATGTTTAACCCTTGTTATTAACACAGTAAATATTGTATCTCAAAGTAAAACGGATTCCTGTGCTTATAAACTTTCAGTACTTGAAGAAAAAAATTACCTTAACACATTCCCTGATTTTACATTTTCCTGGATTTTACAAAACTTTTTCCTGGTCCCCTGAAAAACGTAAAATGGGGGTTCTACTGTATAGGAATTTATAATTGTATAAATACAATTAAAATACATTAAATTGAAGATGCCGAATTCTACATTATTCGGTTGCCCTATTGTGTGGAAGCCAATTTAAAAGTACAAGTATGGGGATCAATTATCCAGAAATTGCCGAATTACAGAAAGGTCGTCTCCCATAGACTCAATTTTATCCAAATTTTTTAAAATTATTTTCTTTTTCTCTATACTTATAAAACAGCACATTGTACTTGATCCAAACTAAGATATTATTAATTCTTATTGGAAGCAGAACCAGCCTCTTGGGTTTATTTAATGTGTATATGTTTTTTTTGGTTGATTTAAGGTATGAAGATCCAAATTACAGAAAGATATGTTATCCTTAAAACCCCAGGTCCCGAGCATTCTGGATAACAGGTTCCATACCTGTAATATGATAAGTAAAACCTGTAATGAGAGCCAAAAAAACAAATGCAGCTTTCCAGAGAAGTAGTGTCATGTTTTTGCTGGGAATGTGACCCTAAAGCTGAGGGTTAGCACTGGATGTAGATCAGAAGAAAAGCAACTCATACTCTATGGTATCAATTTGTATCTGCACTTGACCCAGTGGGGCCTGTACTAACAAGCCAACTAAAAGCTGGCTTTATTTAGAGCACTCCCTGCACCACAAAACCACCAGCTCTGCACAATAAACTACAGTAATCGGGAACAGATAAAGCGGTGCTATCACTAGTGCAAACAATTGTAGTGCAAGAAAGCATGACGTTATATGGTTCTCCACTGTGTGTTTGCTGAACATTACTCTATGTACACTGATGTACACTTTTAGCAAAAAAACAAAAACAGAACTCTGTAATAACACACGAAAATTAAAGCATGAACACTTCAGAGAAATATTTGCACTTTCCAACTTTCATAAACGTATTTAGCTAATTGTCCTCTTTTGTACCAGCGCATGACTTCTGTACCAAATGGTTATGAGTAAACAGCATCAATATTTTCAAAGAGGAAGCACACTGGGTACTGACGTCAAAGTGGCCTTTATAGCCAGGCATATTATTTTCCTTATAAATACGTTTCTTACAAGGCAGGCAAGCAGTAAATCACATGCGTAGGATTACTCAGCTGTACAACACAGAGAGCTGAGGCCAGCACAAACAGAGAACTTGCCGAATGTGTAGAAGCATTACATTCAGTTGGGGGACCAGAGCCTTCTGCCTGTGTTATGGCTTTGGCTGACTTTAATGACTCATTTCAAAGGGGTGGTTCATCTTTAAGTTAACTTTTAGTATGTTATAGAATGGCTAATTCTAAGCAACTTTTATCTGGTCTTCATTGTTTATAGTTAATTTTAATTAATTATTAATTCTTCTGACTCTTTCCATCTTTCAACTGGGGGCCACTGACCCCACCTAAAAAACAAATGCTCCACAAGGTTACAATTTTGTTGTTTAACCCTCAATGACCACCTGATACCAGACCTGACATCATTTGCAACAGCTTTCTATGTATACCAAATGATCTAATAAAAGTTATTGTTGTCTTGGCTGTCCTAGAGCTGACACAATGCTGGAGTACATACATTTCTAATAAAATTGCACTTTAATTTAAATAAGATTATAGGGTACTGCAAATAGTGTATTTTCCCTGGAAGCTCAATAACAAGGGGCCCTCACAATAAATCAAAAGTAACAAATTTTAGATGTTTATACTATATGCATAAGTCCAAGAACTACAATTTACCATGGGATCCTGGAAGCTGTAGAATAACAGCTGGATGGTAGCAGATCAGCTACCTACATTGCTTGGAACCCTCATATCTTTATCTGTGGCCCCTATTTCAATACACAAATTCCATTACTATATCACTAAGAGACCACAAATTATGTACATGACAATATACAAAGATATACTGTATGTTACAATGTCCATTGAATTTGCAGACATTGATGGTACTGTATATGCTATAAATTCAGCAAAGCAGTTGATGAGGTCATGCTCAGGAACACTCTGGGGCCGATTCACTAAATTCGAGTGAAGGATTCGAAGTAAAAAAACTTCGAATTTCGAAGTATTTTTTGGGCTACTTCAACCATCGAATGGGCTACTTCGACCTTCGACTACAACTACGAATCGAAGGATTCGAACTAAAAATCGTTTGACTATTCGACCATTCGATAGTCGAAGTACTGTCTCTTTAAAAAAAACTTCGACCCCCTAGTTCGGCAGCTAAAAGCTACCGAAGTCAATGTTAGCCTATGGGGAAGGTCCCCATAGGCTTGCCTAAGTTTTTTTGATCGAAGGATATTCCTTCGATCGTTGGATTAAAATCCTTCGAATCGTTCGATTTGAAGGATTTAATCGTTCGATCGAAGGAATAATCCTTCGATCGTTCGATCTAATTTTCTGCGCTAAATCCTTCGACTTCGATATTCGAAGTCAAGGATTTTAGTTCCTAGTCGAATATCGAGGGTTAATTAACCCTCGATATTCGACCCTTGATGAATCGGCCCCTAAAACAACAGAGTGAATTAAAGCTATGGAGGAAGAAAGGAATTATAGGCATGGGAATCAAAAACATTTTTACAGATTTTGCAAACAAGAAAAAAATGTACAGACACCTGTTGACGAGAGCTAAAGCAAAATAATCCAACTGATAATAAACAAGTGCCTTGGTTTAACTTATAAAAACTACTCTATGGTCTAGGCAAAGTCTGGACCTAACTCTAGTACAGTCTCAGCTTGACTCATAGTTATTATAGTATGTGAGAAACATATTTGCAGTGTATACACTCCAGATTATGCTTACTGCATCCCCCAACACTTATTACAAATGATCATGGTGTTGGCTAGAGGGCTAGAGGTTAAAGGGGTTGTTCACCAATGTGTTAAAGCGGACCTGTCATCAACACATAAAAAGTTGCATAATGAAAGACCTTTGCAAATTAAACATGGAACACATTCAAAACATTCATACCGGTTATAAATGTGTTTAAATATCTGTAAATCAAATATTATCTGGCCCGCCTCTATGCCTGAGGCACAGAGGAGGGGAAGTCAATTATTTTCACTTTCCATTCAGCACTTTACTACACTCCTCACATTTCCCCTTCCCTACTCTGGCTCTATAATTGTGTAGGGCAATGTGCATGGGCATTAGGTCCCTCATTTTGGTGCATACACAAGTTTTTGAGGTGATACACAATTTGTCTGAACGGTGTCCACAAAATGGCTGCTGACCGAAGGAAGCAAAATTTAAACAAAAAGTTTAGTGTACGTAAAGTTTATTTTGCTCAACTAACATGACTGTAAAGAATTTGGAATTATTTCTTAGGGTGACAGGTCCCCTTTAACTTTTAGTATATGTAGAGGGTAATATTCTGAGACAAATTGCACTTGGTTTTCATTTTTTTATTATTTGTGGTTTTTGAGTTATTTACCTTTTTATTTGGTAGCTCAGAATTGGCCATTCTATAACATACTAAAAGTTACCAAACCTTAAAATAAGTCCTTGCATCTGATGCATACATATTCCCTTATGCCAATTTGCAAGTGGAGATCAGGACTTCCACTAGGTGCATGGCTCCCACTCACTCAATCTCCCAGATAACAAGTTCAAGAATGGAAAGGAAATTCTGACATTTACGGTATTCTATTCATGCCTATATGACACCTCTACATCAGCAATTAAAAGAACTAGAACTAAAAAAAAACTAGTCCAGAGGGAGACATTAACTTTTAACCCATCTGCTATCTCCTAAAACAAATGTAATTTTTTGACAAATTTACAATGGAATATTACAAACTGTTAAAAAAAAACAAAAAAACCTATGAACATGCATAGGCAAGCAAGCAAACAAGATGAATCCTCTTCTGTACACAATTTACCACAGTAGTATAGACTTCAATCCCTTTCACAAATGCAGTTTTAAATGAAAGGGTTAAAAATCTGAAATCACTTCAACCTGCAAAAAAAACTGTGTTCTATTACATTCTCAAGGCAACTCTCAAGCCAAAAAGAGCAGGTTATTATTACTTCTCGCTCTCCTTCCCCGTTGATCCAATCTACACCATGCCTCTAATAGCCTCCGACAATAGAGCTGACGAGCTTTTCAGAGCTGTAGCCCGTGCTGATTTCTCCTGAATGTGCTGCTGATGGCAGCATGCAGTGCTCAGTCCTACATTTTGAAGACAAGTCTTGAATAGAATGGTAACAAGCCACGCTTCCCCCTTCCTCTGTGTCCTACCCACCCTTTAGGAATACGGGCTCAGGAAGATGGGATGCGTGCAACATTATTAGGCTGACAATGGCAAAGCAAGCGAGGAAAAAAAACAAAGGCTGGTTTATAAATCAGTACTGCAGGCCAAAAATTCAGATTGGTACTTTCTTCTCCTTTGTCCCTACCAGCAATCTTTTTAAAGTCTCATTAGCTGTATTTCTTGTAATAACATACTACAATTATCCAAGCCAGTCCTTGGCAGGAGGAAATAGTGAGGATAGAAATCTATATAACCATTGTTAAGAGATGTTTTATTCATTGAACATTAACCTTTAGTGTGCCACTCAAAAACAAGTCCTTAAATCACTGATGTTGATGTATTTATACAGCATGTTCCTTTGACCTTGGCCAAGACACTTTAAACTCTTTGCTTTAGAAAACAAAAAGCAGAATTGAAAGATACTTTACACAGGATTAGTTTACTTTGTAACATAAAAGTAGCAGATGATGCAAAAAAAATTTTTTTTAAAGGGGAAATTTTTTTTTTTCAAACTGCATCAGTTACTAATAGTGCTGCTCCGGCAGAATTCTGCACAGAAATCCATTTCTCAAAAGAGCAAACAGATTTTTTTATATTCAATTTTGAAATCTGACATTGGGCTAGACATATTGTCAATTTCCCAGCTGCCCCAAGTCATATTCCAGTGTCTTATTCAAATCAATGCATGGTTGCTAGGGTAATTTGGACCCTTGCAATCAGATTGCTAAAATTACAAATTGGAAAGCTACTGACTATAAAGATGACTCAAAAACCACAAATAATAAAAAAATAAAACTACGCTCTACATCATTCTAAAAAATAATTTAAAGGTGAACAACCCCTTTAAAAAAGATTATTTTATTTATTATTTATTTTTTCTTTGCATAATAAAAAGAAAATGTAATTCTAAGCAAGATAGAGTACATGTTTAATACAAAGGCAAATACTTGTTCTTGTCACTCTATGTGCCATGCAAATATATTTCATGTGGAGTGACAGAGATTGGTGTTGGAAATTTATTGCCTTACATATAAATAGTAGAAATGTTCCTGATTAGTATAATTAGCCTTTAATGCATAACTATTTTCCTCCAATTGTGCGGTTAATTTGTCATGATGTCCATGCTAAAAAATTTTTTTATATAGTTTAAGTGTTGCTCATGCTGAGAATATTCTTGGTAATCTGTCAGCCTTCAATCAGAAGTAGACCCTACATTTCTGCATTTCTATTTGCAGACCTGACTCACTCCTTAATCAGGCAAAATTCTTTTCTATTTCCGACTACGCAGCAAGTAACGATCGTTCCCTGATGTCACCAAATCATTTGCACCCACCTGCATTAATGAGCAGTTATTTTTATTAATGTAAAAAATAAAAAAGGAAAATGTTAAAATTGTTGCTGCTCAATTTAATTATTTTAGTGTATAGATTAGGAAATGCAACCTGCTGAAAAAGCTCCCTAATTCATTTCTATACAGTCCTCCTACCCCTTCCAGAAACATAGCAAGGGAGATTCCAGATTCTGGATGCTTCTCCTGATTTCCAGGAAGGAGCATCCACATTTAGGAGGTTATTTATCAAAGGTCAAATTTTTGATTTTTTTATACCTAGAATGAACTCATGGTTTCTAATTTAAGAAGAAACTCAAATCGAAAAGCGAGTTTGAGGTTAACAACCGGAAACTCAAATTGATTGAGTTTTCAACGAAAAAAAAATAGGCAAAACCTTCCAAAAAAACCTAAAACATCATGAAGGCTATTAACATCTTCAAATGGTTCAATGGACCTCTGCTTGACTCCTACATGACCTCGACAGGTTTTAGATGGTGTATTTTCGGTTTCAAGCTATTTCCAGGGCCAAGGTATAATAAATCTCGAAAAAAAAAATTTGAGTTTTTTTCTTTTCTTTTTTTTTTTTTTAAAAACCTGAGTTGTTTTATAGATTTTAGACCAAAAAAATAACCTTGAAAACTTGCATTTTAGTGTAAAAAAACAACTCAATCCTTAATAAATCTGCCCCTTAAAGATGACTTTGTCCTGGCTTTTCACTTACTGCATTCCTTCCTTATCTGACATGCTTTCTTGCATGATATATTGCTATACTCTTCCATTGATGTGGTGTAGTAGACAGGCCTGGATTTGTGGAGAGGCCCCCAAGGCCTGGGCCTAGGGTGGCAGGATTTTAGGGGCGGCATGCTGCCCAACCACACCCACATTGGTTCAGAAACACTGGGAGGTGCAGGAGATAACATAGTTTTTAAGATTTTCTGTACACCAATCACCATTGCTCATCGCTCAAATGAAAATTTGATTGAATAAAAGGGAGAGGACAGGGCAACGAACAGCAGCGGGCCTAGGGGCACTTGCTATGTAAATCCGGCGCTGGAAGTAGAGAAGAAAACTGCAGAGGTCTCTTATCTCCCCTTATATATTTCCATGTCAGCTTCTTTGATCTTGACAGGTTATAGGTTACCAGACAACTTGCAACACAGCTCAGATGAAAGAAGGTATGGTGCTGTCAGTGAGGAGAAAGGTTAAAAGCATAATAATATAGGAATGTTTCCTAATAAGCCATGGAAAGGACAGTTATGTTCTTTAACCCTAATGTGTTTCTGCCTATAGGCGCGATAATGGCTGTTAGTGTGATGACAGTTTCTCTTTACATGATTTTAAAAAAAGCCAGCACACCCTGACTACCATTTAAGGCTAGGACCAAAGTAGACTGCATTGTTCCAATATGAACGTGAACAGCCAGGAGCACTGCGCCAATTTATTAGAGGAGGCAAAAAGCCACCCCTGAAAGAGAAAATGAAGAGAGTAACTATTATACTTTTCTATGCATCCACATCACTTTTTCCAAAATTAGTAAAAATGTTTCTCCAAACTACCCACATCCTGCATTATCCATTTTAAAAATAATAATTAGTGTTCACTACTAAGACAACTTCTCTGAAAGTAAATGCTCTTTGAAACTCCTAGCACACAACACCGACTTGTAACAATGTATTATCTAGTAGGTTTTGAAAGAATAGAAAAGAGAGTAATCTGGCTTCCTTTAAACGCAAGAATACTCAATAAAGTTCTTTATTAAGCAACTAATTTATTGACTTCTGAAAATCCTCAACAGGATTACAATAACTTTTAACACATGTCCCGATTGCTTGGATTAGGCATTACTTCCTCAACATGTTGATTACAATTTATAACAATTATCTACCACCTGCTTCGCTCACTAGAGCTCCTGTGACTAGGGAAACCGAAATGAAGATGGTTCTGTAGTGCGACTACACATTAGTTTACCTTGTTGCTGAGGGAGTTGATATTTTGAGCTAAAAAAAAAAAAAAAACCTTGCATCCAACATTTCTAAACCTCTAAGGCCTCAAGCACATAAGCAGATTTGGGGAGATTTAGTCGCCAACCGGGCGACAATCTCCCCAAACTGCCTTCCCCGTACCTGCCGTCTGCTATAATGACGAAATGCCAGCACCAATGCACTCGCAGAGCTTCGATTTCTGAAGTTGCCCGAAGTTTCTTCGTGAGGCAAGTTTGGGCGACTTCAGAAATCAAATTGCCGCAAGTGCATTGGCGCTGGCATTTTGTCATTATAGCAGGAGGCAGGCACAGAGAAGGCTGTTCGGAATCTGCCCGTATGCTAGCTCCCTTAATCTCTAACTTGAGGAGGCTCATTTATAAATACTGGCCAAATTTAAACCTGGGCAGTTACCCATGGCAACCAAACAGATCATTGCTTTCACTGTTCAACCCGCAGCTGGGTTACTGCCCAGTGTTTATAAATGAGCCCCAAGGAGCACCAAACCATTTGGTGAATTGTATTTTACTTAGACCTATGTGCATCCAGTGCCACACGGACACAAAATCTGTCCACAAAGGTAATCTTTTGTACCTCAATTGGTGAGCCAACTACCACACACAGCTCGCACAGCATTAGGTGAATGCATTCCAGTAGGAATTTATCAAAATGGCAGATTACAGTTTACCATTGAAAAACTACCTCCAAGTGAACGCATTTTAATAACTTGCACTGCCTCTACCCCAGTCCCTTCCCATACTAATATCCCCCCCTACCTTGAAAGGTGTACCAGGAAATGTATAAAGAAATATGTATAACACAAGAAAGTATACTGTATTACCCTGTTTATTTCCTTGTCAAAATCAATAAAGAAAGATTTGGAAATGAATAACTTGCACTGAAATACTTAAATAACATGACAGTATTCGTGCTTTATGTAGCTAAAACACTTGCATTCAAACAAAAAAAACCTTGCCCACTTACATATCTAGATCTTTCCTCTCGATTCTGGTCATTCATGTCCTTGGGAATGATTCTCGTTGCTCGTGTCCCTTTAGCAAAAGGTTTTGGTAGTTGGCCTCTAAACTCTGATTCAATAAACTGGAGCTGCCAACTAAACAAGAAAAGTAAGAAGCAGTAAACATGAATAATGAAAAGATAGAAACTAAATGTATTCACCAATAAATGTTAAGGTTTTGCAAAAACATTTCAGCAAGCCCATTTTTGAAACAATTTGCAGTTATGTTAATTTTTTATTATTTGGCTTTAATAGAAAGATAATAAATAAAATACAAATAAAATGTATGCCTCCCAGAGAAAATAATTATGAAACTGTAAAATATAACATCAATTGAAAAGTCATTCAATAAGGTACTAAAAGTGAACTCAATAATGAAATTCATTTATAAAAGACTTATCTGAATGGCAAAAATGGTGCCTGGGAAAATAACGTCATGACTTTTTTTTGGGGTTAAGGGCAAACTCACTTATCTGGAAGAAGAAAGTTGCTAGGGAAACGATACCATTCCTTCCCTACACATACATTAACAGTTCTCCCCTCTGGAACCGTGTGCACAGTAGGATCCCCGGCAATTTGGTGAAATTCAGGATATAGGTCTAGGGGTGCATGGTACCCTATATAAAATAAAAATTATCAGTGTGCTAAACTAAAAAGAGGTAATATTGCTGAGGCTGGAAAGAAATACAATATTGCATTAATTATATTGATCAACGTGGCAATCAAGTTTATCTAAGCTTCAATAAATTCACAAGTTAAAATCCATGTGATAATCTCTTACATTTTTCTACAGTCGTTATTACTTGCAAAATCAAGGAATATCACAATTTAAATTACGCTTCCCTGAGGATTATCTTTTTTACTTAACTCATGTCATTTGCAAAGTTCTATGAAAAATGAGTTCCACATCCTCAATGTGGCATGTTTATCAACATAACAAATTATCCATACATGAATTTCATTGAATCTTATAAAGTTCCAATGTAATATTTGTATACCACACCAAGCCCCCTATCAAATGTAAAACTAACATCCACATCTGTTGCACCTATAACTGCATTTAGGTAACACAGGGAATTTATAATTCCTAAACATTTCAAATATATAGGGAATAATGTAGCCTTTTTGTAAAGTATAAAGATATTATAAGTCACTGATGAGTTCTATGATCCTGTAAAGGCACAAGGCTTTTATACAGGCCATGGAACTCTAAGGTGAGTTTTAATACCCTCATATTTTACAACAGGGGGACTTTAATTGATTCAAGAAATGAAATCACTAGGCACTGATTATAACCAATGACATAACTTAACACCATATATAAGGATATAACAGTATTTTTCACACTAAAATAGTATAACACCATATGTGCTGTGTTTGCCCATTGTTATTAACTATCCAAATGCACACCACAGGCAAAGTTTCACCTCCCCTCATGGCTGTCTCTGTCCAACTTTCTGTATGGAAACGTACAGTACCTACGACATTTTCTTTGACTCTGTACAACGTAAAAGGGGTTGCTCACCTTTAAATTAACTATTAGTATGATGTAGAGAGTGATATTCCGAGACAATTTGCAATTGAGTTAACTTTTTATTATTTTGTGGTTTCTGAGTTATTTAGCTTTTTATTCAGCAGCTCTCCAGTTTTCGATCTCAGCAATCTGGTTGCTAGGGTTCAAATTACCCTAGCAACCATGCATTAATATGAATAAGAGACTGTAATATGAATAGGAGAGGGCCTGAATAGAAAGAGGAGTAATACAAAGTAGCAATAACAATACATGTGTAGCCTTACAGAGCACTGTTTATTTTTAGATGGGATCAGTGACCCCCATTTGAAAGCTCGAAACAGTCTGAAGAGGAAGGCAAATAATTCAAAAACTCAAAAAAAGAAAAAATGAAGGCCAATTAAAAAGGTGCTTAAAATTAGCCATTCTTTAACATTCTAAAAGTTAACTTATAGATGAACCACCCCTTTAATAACCTGTTCCACTCAACAATTTGTCAACTCATTCTGAAACGTATCAATCCCTAGCAACTGGGAGGCAGGGAGTTAAATCCTGCAGCTCCACTAGTACAGCACCAAAACCCAATTTACCAGCTAAAAAGGTTTTGGCCACTGGGCTAACACTCTGGGCTCAGTCTGTAGCTGACTTCCATCCAATACAAAGGAAAGTTCTAAAATTGTGACACATTAATTACGAAACAGCGTTCTAGTACACTCACCTCGGAACAAGGCTACTGAACGGGAGATGGATAGGAGGCCAAAAAGCACAACAGTCCCTAGAGCTAGCCAATTCGAAGATACAGTGTAATGCTCTAAGCGGTACCGTTGGAACAAAAAGTGGTAGCATTTCTATAGGGAAAAAACGTAGGTGTTAAGATTGCAATTTTATTAAAAATAAACATTAGGTAAAGGTTAATTACCTTTGGGATGTAGAATAGATGAACAGATGATTCCTTGAAGGCAGGAAACATTTTCCCTAATATTTTCACAGGTTAAAAAAAAATATATAACAACACAGGAAAAAACAGGGTTTTGTTTAACCATGTCCTACCTCTGACATAGTGAAAGGATACAGGAGGTGGTAGAAGATCAAAGTGTTTGAAGTGACCTTTGATTGTCTGACTTTGTGTATATAGACAACCTAGAAGCTAAATTCATTTTTTTAAAATGTTAGGGTCCCTCTGAATGGCGATGGTATATCGGCAGCCCTTTGAAATGCGACAAGCACCCATGCAAAACTTAAGGTGCACTATCCAACATACTATACTATAATTTCCTCTTTACTTAATTATCTGCTGATGCACCATATACTAGAAGATTGTTTCTTATGAAACAATTTTATCTGTGCATGCATAGGCAACTTTGAATTTAGGCTATTTATCTGAAAAATAAAAATACATTTTTCATGAGTATGTATTATCTTGCATTTATTTTCCTTGAAAGAGATAATAAAGAAAGAGGATAAGCTTACAGTGTATGCAGGACATGCTTTCATGAAATATTTCTACATACATAGATATACGTATATATAAATATATATACACATATAGTGAATAAAGTACCTCCTATTGTAAAATATAAGGATATTATAAGTTACCGAGGAGTTCCATGGACATATAAAAGAACGAGACCAAAGGCTGAGTGTATTTATACAGGTCAAAGAACTCAAAGGTGACTTCTAAAATCCTCATATTTTGCAACAGGGGGTACTTTATTATGACACACAAGTTTCAGTAAGTCATGTGACAGAAATTACATCACTAAGCACCGATTATAAACGATGATATCATCACTAAGCACTGTCTTTAAGGATATATTCATGGCTCTTGTGTGTGTGTGTATATATTATATATATATATATATATCCTTGATAAAGGCCCCAATGTGGGCTGAAAGGTTGGAGGCACAGTGATGTGACAAATATTTTCTGATAATCCTAACAAAAACCGGAATGCTTTTGAGCATTTATACACATGAATTTGGCCAAGCACCCGGGAAGTGAAATTCGGTGAGAGAGTTTGGCTTGAAGCTGTCCACACACATACAGTTCATAGGCGCTGAAAAATCAGATTGTGAGTGATCAATCACACATGTCAATGGCCCAATTATAAAAGGTATGTCCAATGGCAGAGTTCACCAAATACATAAGGGATATGTGGCCTCTGCCACTTTCCAGCTGAGGATCTCCTTAAGGTGACGATGGAGATCGTAAGCCACCAGGATTTTTACTCCCACTTCTGTGACTCCAATCATTTCAGATAGCAATGAAAAGATACAAAATGATTTATGTGATATCTCAGCTCTGTGGGAAAGCGGCTTCTTCAGATAAAAATGAACCCAAATAGCCCAAAGGGACTATACTGTATGTACACACTAACTGGTACAGTATTACCATCTAGTGGTGGAAAAATGAACTGAAACAAGAAACAATGGAAATAAACTGAAAGAAGACCGCTATATAGATAACAACGATCTTAAATGTAACACATGACAAAAGAGCCAAAAACAAATATTTACAGTATATGAAGTATAGAGAAACTCTGGGTCCATAATTAAAATTGCTAAATAAACCGATGTTACTAAACGGTAGGGATGCACCGAATCCAGGATTCGGGATTTGGCCTTTTTCAGCAGGATTCGGATAAAGCTGGCCATAGATGTTGAGATTTTTAAAAGATCAGATCCTGATCGTGAGACCAATATCTTCTCAGAACGATCGTACGATCGTACGAATTTACCATCAACTAAAAAGACCAATTTGGCAGGAAAACAAAGGGGAGCTGCCTGCTTGGCCCTGCAAACATAGAGAGATTGCACTGGGGCCGACAAAGATTTTTTGACCTGGCCGATCAATTTCCCGACAGATGTCGGCCGAAAAATCGTAAGATGTACGATCGTTCGAATACCACTAACCGCACGATAATTTCGAAGGATTGGTCGGACTTCCCTAAAATCGGTCGTTCGGCAAGAAGAATCGTCGCGTCTATGGGGACCTTAAGGCTGAATCCTTCTGCCTGGCCGAACCGAATCCAACCCTAATTTTCATATGCAAATTAGGGGTGGGAAGGAAAATCTCGTGACTTTTAGTCGCAAAACAAGGAAGTAAAAAATGTTTTCCCTTTCCCACCCCTAATTTGCATATACAAATTAGGATTCGGATTCAGTTCGGTATTCGGACGAATCTTTTGTGAAGGATTCGGGGGTTCGGGCGAATCCAAAATAGTGGATTCGGTGCATCCCTACTAAACGGTTTACTAAGCGGCTAAGTCAAGGTTGCCATGAGTGTGTTGGGGCAGATGGAAGTCTAGACAGGGGCCCAGTTACAGTGGGGTACCCCGACAGATGCACCAGCCCAGTTTTTGCAGGTCCTGAAAAGGGCTAAGGTTGTAGGAGGGTGGGCATAAAGAGACAGGACCTTTCTAGAAGAGAATTTTTTTTTACTGAGGTACTAGTCTACTTGGGTGGCAAGCCCCACTCTTTAGGGGCATCTAGGCAGGCAGTAGGCTGATAATAAGGGTCCCTTAGAGGCAATGGGCACTGCCAGCTAAGTAGTATGATGCCCCATTATTTCTAATTGTGTCAGTGCCCGTTGTGATAACTTGCAAGAAACCACGAGTAAGTAATACCAGATGAAGCAACTTTCTTGTTGTTTCTGGATATGAATTTTGTATTCTTACTTTTGGCACTTCCCTACTGACAGTTTGAAATTGCAGAGATAATCTCCTGGCCCTACCCAGCCTCAATATTACTAGTTGTTTGACAGGGACGTAACGACAGAGATTTGACAGGGACGTAACGACAGAGAAGCAGACCCTGCGGCTGCAGAGGGGGCCAGGATGCCCTAATTAATAAGTAATTTCAACATATATTGGTAAAACTGTATGACCTCTGGATTTGTTGGGGGCCCTAAAATCTAGTTACGCCACTGTTGTTTAACCTTTTTTTTTTTTATTTCAATCTTTTTATTATTTTAAATCACAAATAACAGGACAAGACACAATACTGTAGATTACAGAATAGTATTAATCTTACAACAAAAACAAAAAAAAAAAAAAAAAAAGGGGGGGAGGGAACAGAAAAAGTGAAATACCAAGTTAACGTGACGTTACCGTATTCCCCTATCTAATGACGTTATATGGGGCCTAAGCAATTATTATAGGTATCATAGCAAAGTGAACCACAACTTAAGAGGGTCATATATAACTGACCCATATCTATATTAAATGTGAGGATAGAATAAAAGGTGAGAGTGAAAAAGGAAAGAAAAAAAAAAAAAAAAAAATTTGTGCTTAGATTCAAACTCGTGCCCAAGTAGAGGCCCGAAAAGGGTGCATGTTACTAACTCCCGTGTCTCTAGGGTTTCTATGACCTTACTATTAAACTCTTGTTAATCATGGTGATCGAATCTCTATTAGTGCCTAAAGAGGAGAAAAAAAAAAAAAAAGAAAAAAAAAAAAAAACCCCCAATACAGAACAGTCCAAAACTATACATTTCACCTCGACTGCTTACATTTACACATGAACAAGTATTTTTATACTATTACAATGATAAAAGATTGTCTGGCATTCCCGATCCATACCTATATTCAATCCAAGGATTCCATACTACTAGAAATTTCGAATGAGTATCCTGGAGGATGCTCATCATTTTCTCTTGGGACATAATCCAATCTATTCTGGATTTAACTGGCTCTATTGGAATTTGTTTAACCTTTTTTATTTCCATTTTGGCCATAGTGGTAGCATGCTGGAAAGTGAGCAATAGATAAAGTTAGAAGATAACTCTAGAGCAAAGCTTTATTTCAGCTCTGAGAATAACATTTCCATAGATAATTCTGTCTTTCCTGAGCAAAATGATTTTACCCACCTGTTGTTGGCCTAGAGCAAAATTCATTTTTGAGGTGCCTAACCCCCCACAAACATGAATTCCATTGCACATACAGATATGGGACCTGTTATCCAGAATGCTTGGGACCTGGGGTTTTCCGGATAACAAATTATCCATAATTTGGATCTTCATACCTTAAGTCTACTAGAAAATCATGTCAACATTAAATATACCCAATAGGCTGGTTTTGCTTCCAATAAGGATTCATTATATCTTAGTTTGGATCAAGTACCCACGGTACTGTTTTATTATTACAGAGAATATCATTTTGAAAAATTTTAATTATTTGGATAAAATGGAGTCTATGGGAGAAGGCCTTTCCGTAATTTGGAGCAAGGGAAAGTTGTGCTCACCACTAATTTTTAAAACCATTAGGCGGGGTGCAATGAGGGTGTGACCACAAAATATAAATAGTCAAATACAAGAGTCCTCTGCACTCAACCCATTATCAATATATTTAAGACAGAGATGTCTTAGAGATTAGACACTGGTGTCTAATAAAAGGGCAGCCAAGTTTGGGAGATTTACTTTGAAAGCAGCTAGTAAGTTGCAGGTAGAAATTAGTCCCTTTGTAAAATGCATAATGAAGCAATAGAATTCTTAATAGAATTCTTAATGAATCAGATGAAAATTAAGCGTAGGACTGGCCAGATATGGGATGACTTTGACGTAGTTGGCCAGCTTAAATATATTGCAATATATGGACAAACAATCCCTGTTTTGTTTAAAGGGTAAGGCATTTTTCAGTAGCAGTATGCACAAAATGTCTCTGTCTTAAGTATATTGATAATGGGTTGAGTGCAGAGGACCTTTTGTACTTGTCTATATATATATATATATATATATATATATATATATATATATATATATATATATATATATATATATATATATATATATATATATATATATATATATCTATATCTATCTCAATATATTTTTTTAAACCAGTTTTTTTATGAAGCACTTTGGGAGAATACTGAAGTATTTTAAATACATTGATTTTAATTTTAAAATGATAAAATAAACATATCATATAGTCATAGATGCAAAGAGGCTTTACTTTGCATCACCATCATGAGAAAGCCATTTTAAAACTCCTAAAAGCATCTGAGTACAACAGATGACTGAGCATTTGAAACAGACTATTATATGGAGGCATTTTCGCTCTTAGAAATGAGACATGATTGTTCTGCTCACTTCATTCCCTGCCAGTAAATGCACTGAAATTGCAACAGATGGAAGGAGTAGAATAAAGATTGACACTTAATAACAGTGTTACAGTAGATTATATTCCTTTCACAAGTGTATGCCTTTTATATAATATCTTCAGATATATCCAAGACCTGTAAATGTATGTTCGCTGATCCAGAGTATTTTATTTGTGTCTGTACATATCCCGTCCCTCTATCTTTATCTGTGAACACCACACTGAATCCTTTACACAAAGAGCAAAACATAAAGAGTTTTCTTCCTTTATTTTTTTGCATTATTTTTCTTTAAGGTTGCTAGGGTCAGTGAACCCAGCAACTGAAAAGCATTTGGAAAAGTTTACAAGACAGGATTGTCATTGTTATTGCCAGTTTAATTTCCTGATCTTCCATTTAGGCACTTTCCTTTTCATCCCCCTTTTTGACATTTACGCAAATAACTGGTTGCTATGATAGTCAGCCTTGTAAGGAGATTGATGGCAATTACATTGTGAATAGGTCTTAAACCTCACAGAGATAAGTAATCATTGCAAATTGTTTTCGGATGTCCACAACTTTTTACATGTAGTGGGGAGATTATTAGCCATATTAGATGTTAGAGGGCCAAATACACATTAAATACAATGTATGAAATATAAAGAAGACAATAATGATCATGTGTGTGGTGTATTATAAGTTACAAGACCAAAAACATGTCCCAGAAATAATTTTTAAATATTAGGAACTATCAAGTATCAGTCATACTGGTTGGTATCACAAGGAATAAATGACATTTCCAGTACAGCTTTTAGCAAAACAGAGGCCATGAGTGTGCAAAAGTGTCACTAAAATCCTTGTATTTTGGTCTAGCTTTTCTAAAAGTTAAAGGAAGTGTTTTTCAGACAAGGGAGTTTCTAAGCCTTTATGCAATAATGAATAAGTGACTAGAATATGAATAGGAGAAGGCCTGAATAGAAACATGAGTAATAAAATGTAACAATACATTTATAGCCTTACAGAGCATTTGTTTTTAGATGGGGTCAGTGACCACCATCTAAAAGCTGTAAAAAAACAAGCAGACGAAGGCAAATTATTAAAAATGTAATAAATAATGAAGACCAATTGAAAATAGGCCATTCCATAGCATATAGTTAACTTAAAGGTGAGCCACCCCTTTGAGAAGGCTGAATATTGAGGGAGTAATTTGTACTTAAAAAATAATTATTCATCTTACGACTTCTGGTGATATTATTATCCAATAATCATTTTCTAACCCATAAATAAATACACATTATTTGAAAACAATAATGCATTGTTACAAAGCATAATAACATACCTGAGCTTACTCCCAATGGATGCATCACTTAAAACATTATAACAGTATAAGCACTGTTCTCTATAGTCATTATTTTAAAGCTTTTATTTCCATTAAGCCTGTCCATTTGTCATACTTTGATGCAGGAAGTTAAACCAGACTGGAATTTTTCTTCCATATGGCTACTCCCATTTCACACCACATGCATAGCAATGGCTCCTATGAGGGAATGTAATATAGGTCGCTAATTGAAAAATTATTGCATTGCGAATTTTGCCCTTGTGCACAAATCTTTTGCCCCTAACACGACAGTAGGATAGCGATGGCAAAATTTTTATTCTTCTCTTTTTTAATTTTTTTCTCTGTGATTTTATTACATTTCCCCGCTATTATACACTGATGCCTTACATAAATACAGGGCCCCCAGTGTAACTACATATATACTGGTAGAGTCAGCTATCCCTATGTATTTATGTAGCACAGTATAGAACCCAAGCCAGTATTATTCATTCCTTATTTTCACTTTTTTTCTTTTTGAGATATGAGCATACATGAGGGTAAAATAATTTATAGGAGATTGATGACTACACCAAATACACACCTGTAGGGCAGAAAGAGCTACAGCTCCAGAGAGGCAGATGAGTGGGTAGATGGGAAATAGAAATCTCTCCTCTTTATGGTCTTGGCTGAAAAAGATCAAAATCCAGATATACATAGGAGCCAGTGTTAGCCAATAGGGTCTTCCAAGATTTGGAGCTGCTGAAAAAGAAAATAAAACATTCTTTTGTTATTTAAGTGTTATTAACAGCTAAATGCCCCTGTACTTTGTAATTCTGCAAACAGAATTGTACATTTCCAGACTTTTCCCAAGAGGTGGCATATAATAATGGTGGCTGACAAAATAGCCATCACAGATAATTCTCATTAATTGGTGGCTAATCTGTAAGGTTAGAGAGTATATACAAGATAAGGCAAAAAGCAATAAGTTGGGGCCCAAGGAAAATAAAACCACAAACTTCTGGAAACAAGCTATTATTGGGCAAATACAAACAAAATGGGAGAGACATTGCAATTTCAGCTGCAAAAAAAAAAACTCTGCTTAAAGTGACTGATACAACTAGAAATCTGAAAAATATACCCTATACATTTCTTAGCAAAATATATAAGCATCCAGTATTTCAGTAGAAAAGAATAAATACTTACTGTTAATTTTCTGCAGTAGATGTTCCATTAGCCATGTCAGAGGCAACACAAAGAGGGCCATTACAAAGACCACATTGAAGTTCAGGAAACCATTAATAAAATAGAAATGCCAGGGCTCTGTTCCTGAAAATGAGAGAGAACATATTAATGAGACCTGTCTATACTCAAGCAGTGTAGCAGGAAAATGCCAAAGGAATCAAAACACTGTTTCTTTGATGTAGAACCAACGGTTTTTAATGGGAATGTAAACCAAAAATACAATTCTGCACAGTGAAATAAGCAACTTTACAATTCATTAAGCTGTTTATTAATTTTATTGTGATTCAAAGCAGTATTTTTTTGTCCCTTTCTGTACTACTAGTTCTGTCTCTTGAAACAAAGTAGCAGAAATTTGCCTTGAGTGCTTCATCAAAGATCTGTTAATCAGCTGGCTTCCATGACATTATTTAAAAAGTCAGAACCAACAAGGCAGAGAATAGTAAGAGACAGAGACATGATGCTTTCAGTTGCAATTATCTTTACAAAGCCACTAAAACTGCATAATGTCTATAGTAACATTTTATTTTTGGGCTTAAAGGGCATGTAAAGGCAAAAATATAAAATCCCATTTTTACTTTCTTTAATGAAAAAGAAATCTATCTCCAATATACTTTAATACCCCCCCACCTTACTTCTCAGAACTCGAGCAGCATTGTTGGATTCCCTGTAGAGATTTGTATCCAGAGACGCAGTGCAGTCTCTATATTATGATTATTAATCAGTCTTGCTGTATTGGCTTCTATGGCAGATATTATTTGACTTGTGCTGTTTTGATAATTTATGACGATCCCTAAGCTTAACCTCCCAACTGAAGCCCTTACCACACTGAGCATGTGCGAGTCTTGATATTGCAGAAATGTCTAACAAAGTTACAAGATGACAGCCCCCTGCGCCAACTTTGAAAGCATAAATCATTTGTCTTATTAGGCTGCTGGTGCAGTAAGTTCATGTTTATATTTAGTATACATAATACAGCATTTCTAACATTATTCTATTTTAGACTTTAGTTGCCCTTTAGCCACTTAGCTATTCCCTAACATGATGCTGAATATTACGAGGACACTCATTATTACTGGCTATTAGAAATATATTAGGATTCATGTATGACAGCAATGCAGTTGCAGACCCTGCATTCTCCCTGCAGTCAGTTGCTCATAAAAACACTTTCAATAATGGAACAATAACACCAAAATATAAAAGTCTTTTAAAGTAATGAAAATATAATGAACTGTCATGCCACACTGGTAAAATTGGTTTGTTTGCTTTAGAAATATTACTATAGTTTATATAAACAAGTTGGTGTGTAGCAATCAATGGGGGCAGCCAAGCTGAAAAAGCCCAGGATACACATTAGATAACAGATAAGATCTGTATTATACAATTGGATACTTCAGAACTTATCTGTTATCAACTGTGTATCCTGTGCTTGAATAGCTGCCCCCATGGCTACACAGCAGCTGGTTTATATAAACTATAGTTGTGTTTCTGAAGCAAACATATCAGTTTTACCAGTGCAGGGCAACAGTACATTATAGTGTAATTCCTTTAAAACACTTTAATTTTTTGGCATGACTGTTCCTTTAAAGGGACTGGCATCAAAATGTGCTCCTTTTAGTTGTACAGTATAGTTGTGCTAGGCACCGCTCAGACCTTCCTGGCTTCCATTCCAAAGTGAGCGTTGTTGCATCTATTGAAGCAAGGGAACCCTCGAGTTACCAACACCTATGGACCACAGATCCCTTAGTGCCCTGCATCAATCCCCACAGTTCAGTTGTGCTGAAGAATATGGTGCACGTGTCACTCACACAACAAACACTGGAAATGACACCAGGCAGACTGAGCGTGTGTGTGTGGTTTCAACTTAACCAATGATTTTTAAATGAAACCACTCAGATGCAGTTGAACTGCAGACTTTCAGTTTTAATTCAGTGGGTTGAACAAAAAGATTGCATAAAAATGTGAGGAACTAAAGCCTTATTTCAACACAATCCCTTCATTTCAACGGGACTTCATTATTTATTATTTTACAGTTTTTTAATTATTTGCTTAATTCTTCTGACTCTTTACAGCTTTCAAATGAGGGTCACTGGCCCCATTTAAAATACAAATGCTATGTAAGGCCACAAATGTATTGTTGTTGCTACTTTTTATTACTCATCTTTCTATTTTGGCCCTCTCCTATTTGTACTATGGTCTCTTTTTCAAATCACTGCATGACTGCTAGGGTAATCTGGACCCTAGCAACCAGATTGTTAAAATTATAAACTGGAGAACTGCTGAATAGAATGCTAAATAACTGAAAAAACACAAGTAATAAAAAAAATGAGAACCGATTGCAAATCGTCTAAAAATATCACACGTTAATTTAAAGATGAACAACCCCTTTAAGTATCCGTGCACTAGATATTAATAACACAAGATACCCCATATAATATAAGTTTTGTTTTGTGTTTCCATATAGCATGTTTGCCAAGAAGCTCCAAACACAACTGCTGTTTTTGTCCTTGTTGGGTTATTCAAGGTTAGTTTCAGTTCCAATCTATATAAACCTACCACATGTACACAGCACAACACTTGCTTCTGTACAAGAAACAAGGTTTTCCCTTACAAAGGCTATCAAATGAGCTTGGTAAACAATCCTCCCATCTAGTCTCAGGCCATTCATCCTCTAGAGTAAAAAGATTAAAAAAGAACAGTACTTCCATGCTGTTATGAGCCGAAGTTCTCCCCCCATTCAAACAACCTCACACCCCCTTGTCTGATCGATGCAATCAGCCGGGAAATCACAAGCGCTGCTCTTAATCACCACAGTGTTGTGACAGCTGCTACCAGCTACAGCAATTTGCTGCAATCAATGCCACTTAAAAAGGGTACAGCACACATAGCATGAGATGGGGGGTAGAGGCAAAGATGCAATATACAAGGGTCAGGGGAAACTGCAATCTGCATAAAAATGTATATATAACACATACATATATACAACTATATATGTACACACACACCCATATAATCAACGTAAAATATATTCAAATAATAGATGTTTGATAAATATTGCTGAACTCTTTCAAACTATTGCTGTCTTCTTAGAAAGAATTGCTTTTCATTCAGTAGTGACCTACTGAATTAATGAGCAACTGCAAGTCTGCAAGTCAATATATTGTACAATAGACAACAAGTCAAATAAACACTTATGCTCTAATATATAAAGCAGATTTTGGCAGGGATAAATTAATTCTATAAAGAGAGTGATTTTAAAATGTATGATCAAGACACACAACAGCAGAGAAGCAGAATGATCCTATTCCGTGTAGAATACTGTAGTGAGGAGCAGGTTACACATGGCGATTGGGAGGGCAAGAGTATATTAGCAGTTAGTCATTATTAAATACAACAGGCATTAACGGGTAAGTAAAGTTCTAAATTATTAGAATCCGATCCTACTTCACATGCATTTATATAATAAGCAAGCTGGGCCAATCTCTCATTATGCATATGTCTGTGCCCCAAAATGACAGCCAACACCAAGAGCTTTCTACCTGTAAGAGCAGTATAGTGCTCTCTAGGTGCATTTACTGACAAAATTAGAATTGTTTCCCATAACAGCAGTGCAGGCTCTATTAGCCCACACCTCCAGTGGGGGAACCAATTTGCTATGAAAGGTGACCTTTAACTAAGCCACAAGTACAATCATATACAGCACTGAACATTTTTGCAATACAGAAATGTACAAACGGAGAAAGAACACTAATAAATACATATATAGTGAATAAAGTACCCCCTCTTGTAAAATATAAGTATATTATAAGTTACCGAGGAGTTGACCATATAAAAACACGAGGCAGAAGGCCGAGTGTTTTTATACAGGTCATGGAACTCCGAGGGAACTTCTAATATCCTCATATTTTGCAACTGGGGTTACTTTATTATAATACACAAGTTTCAGTGAGTCATGTGACAGAAATGACATCAGAACTCCACGTTTATAACTGATGACATCAGAACTCACCGTTTATAAGGATATAATTTACAAGATATTCATGGCTTTTGTGTATTCTAAGGATATAATTTACAGGGTATTCATGGCTCTTGTGTATTTTAAAGAGATTATGTGCCATGTGGTAAGAGATATGGGATACAATGTTGGCAGGAGGATAACATACAAACATAAATAGGAGGGTAAATGCACAGAGAGACAAGAGAAGAAATGCAGTGAGGAGCAGAGGAGTAATAGGCTTTGAAGCTTAGCAGAAGGATTCTATATGCTACTGTTAAAAGATAATAAAGGCATACAACCAACATTTGAAAATCAGAAAGAGTGGGGAAAAATTCTGCTGTGCATAACAAGGCAACATTTTACAAAATTTGGCAAACTTTGTATCTTTTTTTGGCATCAGTCCAGGAGATCAAACAGAAATGCAGGATATTTCAGCAAGAAACCGGGACTGCGGGCTGATCTATCCAAATCGGGACTGTCCTGCGTAAAATGGGACAGTTGGGAGGCATGTAATGGTGGTGGCACAAAGTACATCATCACAATTGTTGTCCAACCTGGATGAGATATTAGTGCGAGTGACAAAATGTGAAGATACTTTTCCATTGAAGTCAGTCTGAATCTCTGCTGGTAAAACATTTTAATTAGGCAGAAGGCAATCTGGAGCAATTATGCAATTCAAACGCTTTACCAGCGGAGATTCAGACTTCCATGGGAATGGTATTTTGCAATGTTTGGGGGTATGTTCACCTCAAAGACTGGGAAAAACCTCTAGTGCAGGCAACAAAACATGCCATCAGCTATGGCCCTAATGTACAATATAGCCCTCTAACTAAAATGTCGTGGATATTAGAACTGCAGTTCTCCAGATGCTTATTTGCAGGTTTCAGGACCCTAACGTTGTGAGTATAGGACTTATGAAGACAGTATAATCAATCTGTGATTGTGTAAGCCCACTGCCTAAGGTAGCAAGGCATCAATTCCCATCAGGTGTCGCTGCTCGTCTGGTGCCAGCATAATGGTAAAATGGTAACTCAGACTCCTACTCAAAATAACCATTGCATATATATATATATATATATATATATATATATATATATATATATATATATATATATATAGACATCGCCAACGAGCGAATCTCTCCGTGTATGGCCACCTTAAGTCGACGTTTCGGTCCTACACAGAGGACCTTGAGTGCTCCGTGCTCTTTATCCTGATAATACTTTTTGCAGCAGCACCTGGGATTTTTTGCCTTTTTTGACAAATGTGACTCAGAATTTAGGAGTGATAGAAGCTAAAAAAAGGAATACAGTATAATAATTAATTTAAAAAATCATTCAGGGACATTGATTACATTCCACAGTTTTGAAGAAAGTAGAAGGTGGTGCGAATATATTCCGTTTATTCCGTATTCCGTTTATTCACTAGAAATCTGTTTCCTGGTTCACTCAAATTTAGCATTACACTGTTAATGTTTTATAACACAAACGTCATCCTTTTTTTTTTTACATGAAAAGCTAAAAAATTTTAAGGAATCTTGTAAAAGTGGAAAAAAAATTAAAAGACAGTCATTCTGGAAAATGTACAATAAACTGTGGTTTAAGCTCCACATAAAAAGTGCCAAGCAGTCTGCATGCATTTGGTATATGTGCTCTGCCTGCAAATCTCTTGACCTCTAAGCCTGTTAAAAAAGAGAAGTAGCTTTTATCTTAACATGGGGTCGTAATCAGAAGTTATTCTCAAGTCATATTGCAGCTACGCTGGGCTAGCATAATGCGTCATTCAAGACAAGATAAGTGAGCTGCTGACGCAAGGTGTCTGTAAAAAAAAAAAGGGGGGGGGACAAATGCACGAAAGCTTGAGATGACTCACACTTAAAGGCATGTGCCATTGCTATTTACAAGGTAGCCGAAGACTCATTTAATAAACCTGCTGTCATAAGAATGGAGAATCACATTACTTTGCTTTGCACTGAATGGAAGGCACCTGCCAGCAACAAGCTTAGTTCTTCACTATGAGTAAATTTTGCTTTAAGAGACTTGGCCTACCATTGTATTTTCAAAAGAACAAGCAGGCTCACCCAGACTCTCTTTGCTATTCTGCTTACATAGAATTAGCTTTACCTACCAGTTAAGATGTTGCTTGGGGTGAAACAAAAGTTATTTTAAAAAGTTATTTTATAAAGTTTGACTAGATCATTGTTAAGGGGCATTGAGTTGTGTTTTCCATGAACATTCGAGTTTTCAAGGTTATTTTTTTTTTTGTTCACACATTTTCAGGTTAAAAACTGATTTTTCGAGATTTAGGGGAAGATTTATTATGGATTGAGTTGTGTTTTCCTTGAAAATTCAAGTTTTCAAGGTTTTTTTTTGGGCAAAAATCAATTATTTGGGTTATTATTATACCCTGACCCTTGATATAGCTTGAATCCAAACTACGCCATCTAAATCCTGTCATTGTAATGTAGGAGTCAATGGCAGAGGTCCCTTGAACCATTTGAAAATGTTAATAGCCTCCATGATGTTCATTTTTTTTTTCTTTTTTGAGGGTTTTTCCCAAAAACTTGATCAATTCTAGCTTTCGGGTTGTTAACCCGGAACTTGCTGAATCAAGTTTTTTCCGTTTGAGTTTTTTCTTAAATAAGATACATGCATGTTTTTCAGCAAACTCCAAGTCTTTAAATCCAACACTTTGGGGGCTATTTACAAAAGGTTGAATGTTAGAGTTTTTTTTTTTATAACTTGAATGAACTCACATCTCAAATGGTTCCTTATTTATGAAAAAAATTTGAATGGAAAAATGGAAAAACTTGATTCTGCAAGTTCGCTAAACCCGGAAACTCAAATTGATTGAATTTTTTTTAAAAAAAAAAAAATCAAATAGATCTAGTTTTCGTTCTAAACCGAATAACTAACTGCAAAATTGCATAGCTCCTAAAAAGGCGACTGTAAGAATGTGAAGGAGAGGCTAAGGCAAATTATATTTTCAAGGTTAAACATTTAGAAAGCACAAACGAGCAAAACAGTAAACACATCATGTCTAATTTCATGATTTGTAGCACCAGAGAGACATCTAGTGGCTGCAGTCTATCTAGTGGCTGCAGAGTAAGTAACTATAATACAAATACATGATGTGATAACACCCAGCATTTCCTATTTGAGTGAAGGGGAAGCAACAGTAGAGGACTGAGATGCTTTTCCACCAGCTCTAAAAAACACCAAACAGAGAATATTCCTTATGTGACATTAGGCTAAATCTACAAAGCACAATGATTCCATAAGCAATTTGGGATCTATTTGGTTTGCTTTTTATTTGTTTAGTTTTTTAGGTTATCTCACACCTGTCTTCATGATTCTACAGATTCTACGAAGCAGTTCAAACTCTCCTAGCTAGCTAGCATAATCAGGATATTAGCAGTGTAAAAACTTTTGATATTATGAAATCTAAAATAAATAATGTGAACTGCAAAAATGATAGCCCTATAAGCAATTTTACAGTAAGTTATATGCCTCCTGTAAGTTGCATCACTGAACAATTACTGCTTAATTTAAAAGCAGTATGGAGTCCTGAAACATCTTTCGCAACTTTCACATTATCCCGTAAGCAATGAAATTTAGTGACTTCTAATATCTTTATGTTTTACAATAGGCAGTACATTTTTGTCTGTGTGACCAATAGAGAGAACCAGCCATTTTCTCCAGAAATAACACATAAGTATTAAAAGGGAAGGACACGCTGATGAAGCAAATGCATTTTAGTAAAGGCTACCATTTTGTTAAATATCAGCATCTAGTTAACCACATATAATAATCTTGATTTTGCTAAATATCAGCATTTAGTTAACCACATATATTAATCTTGAGTGCATGGTTAGTGGGAGCTTACTATGTACATGTCATCTCAATTCTCAGCCTGATATATCAGTATGATAAGGCACCACTGGTGTCAGACTTGTGAAGCACTCACTTTTTGGTACATAGAATGCAGTGCATATAAAACTACCATTGAAATGCATAAAGTAATATATATAGGCTAGGCTATATTATTATACATGCCCACTGAATACACAAAGCAAACTGACATTTCAGAGCTGGAAACAATTTAAGTGCATTTTAGGAATGTGTATCACTTGTTCTGATTAGGAGAAAGTAACAGATAAGCTTCATTAGAAAGAGAATGGGAAACTATGCAATGGTATATTCTCACATAAGGAAATAGAATCTGTTCTAACCTTGCAAAAAGCACAGGATTTACTCATATCCACAATACAGTGATATTTAATTACAATATATTGTACCAGGAAGCCCAGATACTGGAATTATGTTTGCTACAACTTTTTATTAGAACTTGTTAAAGGAACAGTAACACCAAAAAATGAAAGTGTTTTAAAGGGATTGTTCACCTTCAAACAGTTGTTTTCAGATAGATTACCAGAAATAATGACTTTTTCCAATTACTTTCTATTTTCTATGTGTCACCTTTTTTCTAATATATAAGTGTAAAGTGTCATTTTTCACCTTCTAAAGCAGCTGGGGGGGTCGCCGACCCTGTAAACTGTTCTAAATTGATACATTTAGTCGATACATTTCTTATCTTTGTCCCTGCTGAGCAGAATCTCTGGGTTTCATTAGTCAGCTGTTAGAATTGATACAATAGTTGCTAATACTCCAGAGATGCTGCTGAGAAATGTATCAACTAAATGTTGCAAAATTGTAACAGTTCAGAATCTGCACCTGAATTATTGAGTTGCTAGACTAAAACACCAGGGACACAACATTAAACTTAGATTTTGGAAAAACAGTAAAAAATAAATAATGGAAACTAATTGAAAAAAAGTCTATTTCTGGGGAACAATCTGAAAACAACTGAACTGAAAAAAGTGTTTGGAAGGTGAACAACCCTTTAAAGTAATTAAAATATCATGTAGTGTTGTCCTGCACTGGTAAAACTGATCTGTTTACTTCAGAAACACTACTATAGTTCATATAAACATGCTGCTGTGTAGCAATGGTGGAAATAGAAAAAGGCTAAATGGCACAGGTTAAATAGTGGATAACAGATAACACCATTATGTTCTACAGAGCTTATCTGCTATCTGCTGTGTAACCTGAGCCTTTTCTCCTTTGAATAGCTGCCCCATTGCTACACAGCAGCTTATTTACATAAACAGTAATGCTTCTGAAGCAAACACAGCAGTTTTACTAGTGCAGGGCAGCACTGCATTATATTTTTATTTCTTTAAAATAGAGATGCACCGAATCCAGGATTCAGTTGGGGATTCGGCCAGGATTCTGCCTTTTTCAGTAGGATTCGGATTCTGGTGAATCCTTGTGCCTGGCCGAAACGAATCCGAATTTGCATAGCGAAATCATGTGACTTTTCATCACAAAAGAAGATTTTTTTTCCCCACTTTTTTCTTCCCTGACCCTAATTTGCATATGCAAATAGGTTTCGGATTTGGTTCAGGATTCGGTTCAATCTCTCATCAAATAGTGGATTCACTGCATTCAAAAAAACATTCAAAGGCAATTGCTAACAGGGAACAAGCCCCTAGTGTTTACCATGTCATTTAAAAGATCAACAGTGTTTTGAGAGCATGCCCCTTCAGCAGGTAGCTTTCTTTTTTGCTGGTAATTCCAGGGTTCCCTCTGCAAGCTACAATAATAGGCACAGAAGACTTTCAGCCAGTAGCAGAAATAATGCAAATTCCGCTTTGTGTCCAATTCATCTAGATGCATACCTGTAATGGCTTACATTTTCAATACCGTTTGCAGCGATGATTTTTTCTAGACCGTTCACTAGTGATTTGGGCCCATTTTTTTTTTTATATGGTGGCAGCATCCTGCTATAGGGTTGATTTTCATCAGCAAGGGCATTTTGTAATGGATGGTGAAAATACTGGAAGAGTACCTGTTTCAGTTTGAAAACTAAAGCTTGTATTAATTTATATAGGTTTCATAATAGATGATATTTCCTATTTAAGTACCCTAACAATTTTATGTTATTGACAGTGCTGATTATATTTTTCACCATGCCAGCTAAAAAAAAAAAAATTCCTGGTTCCCTTCAATCCCAGCTTTTAGCTAGTGCAAAGCTTCTGGAAGATACCAGTCATGGAAAAAATGAGGCAATCATTTTACATGAAGCCTTTTAACATTTGGCCATGTTCAGTAAATTTAAAATTAATTCTTATGATTTTGAAGATGTGCATTAGTGATGTGTGGGTCGAGGAAACCCTCCCCCTCACAACCCTAACTAGTCCGGCCAACTCAGTACCCTCTATTTATAGACCTATGCCCACCCCTCTGAGCCAGCCCGCACATCAATCGTATGCATGTTGGGTATTACTGGAAATCTTTCTGCACACCAAATAACATGAATTAGAGAATCTCTCTTTTTGGCACATAAAACTAAAGCCCTTAAATAATTGAAATACCTAAGATACAGAGATCATATAGCAGTGTCCTGCCAAGTTTTATCCATAAACAATAATAAATAACACATATAAAAATGCATTCTTAAATATTCCCTTACCAAGGTGAAATTGCAAGTGTTATGTGGAAAGGGTCAGTCGTTACCATCAAACCATTACCCACACTGTCCTACTACTGCCCTAGTGCAAGTTACTAAAGCAGCTAAGCTTCTCAATGAAACGTTAAAAAGGGTTGTTCACCTTTAGATGAAATTTTAATATGATGTAGAGAGTGAGAGATAATTTCCAGTTAGATTTATTTTGTTTAATATTCGTGGTTTTTGAGTTATTTAGCGTTTTACGTTCTCCAGCTTGCAATTTCTGGATCCAAATTAATTTAGCAACCATGCATTGCTATGAATAAGAGGCTGGCATATGTAGAGGAGAGGCCCTGAATAAAAAGATGAGTAATAAAAAGTAGCAATAACAGTAAATTGTAGCCTTATAGAGCATGTGTTTTCAGATGGGATCAGTGACCCCCATTTGAAAGCTGGAAACAGTCTGATGAAGGAAAATAATTATACTATAACTATAAAAAAGAAAAAATGAAGGACAGTTGAAAAGTTGCTTAGAATTAGCCATATAAGTACAAAATACTTAAAGTTAACTTCGGGGGGGATACACCCTCCCTTCATCCTGACGAAGGTAGGGTGTAGCCCCTCGAAATGTTGATACTTTTGGTGATGTAATAAATGGGGTAAGCTCCCCAACTGCATAATATTGAGTGTGTGCTAATCCGTATATAATCTACAGTCTGGTCATTTCCCTATGGGACCAGACTGTAAATTATATCCTTATAAACGGCGCGTTCTGACGTCGGAACGCGCCGTTTATTGGGTCAGCACTTCCTCTGCTGCTCACCACTTCCGTCTCCCTGCAGCTTTACTGTACCTCCGCTCTTGCCCTCTCCCTTCTGACTGCTGGGATTAAATCGTACTAACTCACGCAGCGCATACGGCATGGAACGCTCCTCTCCCCAGAGCCGAAACTCAAGCCCCAGGGAGCGGAGATGTAAGGCAGTGAGTGCCGTCTAAGGAGGCGGGTTTTGACCTTTGACCTAATTCTCTCCCCCTCCTGTTAGGAGCAGCGCCGCTGTTTAGTGACTGCTGCAGCCTCACGCAGAGTTCGGGCTGCCAAATAGCCCTGCTGCAGGGAGGCTCTTTAAGAGCAGCAGCAGAAAAGCTTGTGCTCCGAAACACAAATCAATGGGGAATGATCAGCGCCTCTCTCCCTCTTCTGCCCCTCCCACACCCTGTCACTCTTCAGTTTTGGAGACTGGGTGGGTGGGGAGACAGAGTGTGGACATCACAGCTGTGCTGCACCGGCACGCCCCCCTCCCCTCTGCTTCGCTGGCTGGAGTCCGACTGTGTGACTGCCCTGTGTGGAGTCTCGGGAGACAGAGTGTGGAGGTCTCCGCTCACGAGACTCGAACAGAGAGACTGCCTACTGCAGTGTGCCCCCACCCACCATGACAGCATGGTAAGCCTCAGTCAGTCTGTGTAGGAGTCTTCTCTCCCTCAGCACTCACACAGGCATACCCCTCCACAACTTCCCTTCTGTGAAACTTTAGATTATAATGAATAATGTACCCCCTACTTGAAATTTATAAAGATATTAAAAGTCACCTCGGAGTTATGTGACCTGTATAAAAGCACTCGGCCTGCGGCCTCGTGCTTTTATATGGTCACATAACTCCTCGGTAACATAATATCTTTATAAATTACAGTAGGGGGTACATTATCCACTATATATCCTACAGTGACGTACACCTACAACTTCACTGAACATAATAGAGGGAGTGGGGCTTTATTTAAGAATCAGATAAAAGATGGCTTAACACAGCAGAAGTGATAAAAAAAAAACATACAATAAAACCAAGAAACCTAATTTAATATTTACATATATTGTATGATCAGTGTCATTGTCCACAATGTAAAGCAGAATCAATGACCTGTACCTGAATGATTTGTTGAGAGAATAAATTAATGCAAGTCTGTAACAAATATTAATAAAGTAATTTGTATGTGTAATTGCTATGGATTGCAGTATTTGTCTCTTGCTATCTTCTACACTCCTGGTTCTAACTTTTAACACAATTTAGCAGAAGCTAGTTCTCCTCCAGCCTCACAATGCCTTGCATGCTGTGTCACAAGTCTGTTAAATAGTTGGCTTCTCTACATTGTTTCAATAGTCAAAACAATCATGGCAGAGAGTAGGAAGGGGTAGAAGGATACTGCTTTAAAGAGCAATTACATTAACAAATAGATTTAAAACCAGTAAACTTGTAATAAGTGTATTTTGGCTTAGAATTATACTTTCTTTCATTATGAAAATGTTACATCAGTACTAGGTATGTGATTAAAACATTGATTTAAGACAAACTTTTAGAAAAACTAGTACAGGTATGGGACCTGTTATCCAGAATGCTTGGGACCTGGGGGTTTCCAAATAATCTTTGGATTTATTTGGATTTCCATACTTTAAAACTACTGAAAAATCATCTAAACATTAAAACAAAAGCAATAGGATTGTTTTGCCCCCAATAAGGGATTAATTCTACCTTAGTTGGTATCAAGTACAAGGTACCGTTTTATTATCACAGAGAAAAAGGAAACATGCTTTAAAATTTTTCATAATTTGTCTATGCGAGATGACCTTACCGTAATCTGAGCTTTCTGGATAACGGATTGTATACCTGTAGTACAGCAATTACAATGTGGACCAAAAAAATCAAACAAAGTCACCTACCATAGAGGTCTGGTCCATGTGGTGTGAAGACATTGTACAAGATGATATTAAGAGGAGCAATTACCAGCTTGCCATAGTAATAACTGTCAATAGCCACTAATGGGACCTATGCCACATAAAAAAGGAAAATATTACTTCCAATGATGATTTCCTGATTTCCTAATGTTGAGAAACAGAAAAACAGCCATGACTTACAATGAGTCAAGGTAGTTCATTCTTGTTCTCGTATCAAGAAGTTTCACTAGCATCAAAAAAGGTATCACATTGACATTAGGCACCTTAAATTAGCCTGTTTTTACACAAATGTAAATTATAAGCAAGCGTCTTTAAGCCACATTATGTAACATAATAGCATGTTCAATGTGTACTATTTTCATGTTTTGCTTATTCGCTCCCATTGCCTTTGTGTACTGCACACACTAACCATTATAAACAGCTATGCAGTGCTTCCATATTTAACCTGTTTTAATACATTACTTGTGTCCTTTATTCTCCCACTATCTTAAAGGGTTTGTTCACCTTACACTTACATTTTAGAGTTGCGTAGACAACAAAATTACAGACATAGGATCTATTATCCAGAATGCTTGAGATCTGGGGTTTTCCAGATAAGGGCTCTTTTCATAATTTGGATCACCATAACTTAAGCTAAAATTAATTGAAACATTAAATAAAGTGATTGTTTTGCCATCAGTAGGGATTCATGCAGTCTAGTTAGGATCAAGCACAAGATGCTGTTTTATTATTAGAGAAAAAGCAAATCATTTTTTAAAAAAATTGATTTTAATGGGCTTTGTGTGAAATGGCCTTCCTGTATTTCGGAGATTGGTGGATAAGGGGTTTCCAGAAAATTGGACAGTGACAGCATGCTGAGGACATATAATCTACACTTCTGGATTTAAGGTTAGACTAAATTAAAACCTGGTCAGATCATAACAGGTTAAGGTTAATCACACCCCCTACTCCTATTTCATCATGTATTAGACTGAACTATACTGTAACTGTGATATTTTGTATAGTAGCAATACAAAATTATTTTTGCCATATACCTCATCCGTCTTAATGTGAGATTCACCAGAGCAGAGTAGAGCAATCACAGTTTGAATCCAATGGCCCCTCCTACAGCACAGCCAGTGTAATAACAATTATTTTAAAGAAAATCGCTTACCAGAAACAAGACAAGGGCAACTATGCACCAATTTATAAAACTCTTCCACTTTTGTTTTAGGAACAGGACATCAAAAGCAATGGGAATTCTGAAAAACAAAGAATTGTACACCTCAGTTCCTAGTCAAATCTACTGCATTACAACACTGATAGTGATGCAGACCTGAAAAGAAATCTAATGTGTCTTAAATCTGCTTTAGGAACCACTACACCCCTCCAATATGTGTGGCCATTTCACAAAACTAACAGGGAAAACTGCTAGCTTGTAAATCTGAGAAAACAGGGGAATTGCAAAATTGTTGCAGTTTATCTATAAAATATTTCTACAATTCAACATATGCAGGTTATGAGGGGTCATTTACTATAGCCATTTGGCAGAAGTGCAAAAGCACTAAGCATTCAAATACAGCGGATGGCTCGGTATAAAGTGAAAAAATTGTACATTGCACCCATTTTCTGCACTTTGCACCCTGCCTTTCACAACATAGTCTTGTTTTTATGTCAGAGGACTCTTCCATACTGGTAGACAGGCTTGTCATTATCTAATAGAACTGTTTTATGCGGGACCTGGTGTTGAGGCCCATTCATTTTCTGACAACCACGTGTATAAAGAAGCATAATCAGAGCAATAAATAATTTTAGGCACCAAAACATGCTAGTAAACTGGTATAAAATCAGTCTTCTCCCCATGCTGTCTTTCCCATTTTTCTGCATTGGCTGGCTTCCCTCTGGTCACCAACGCACGTGGTGTCCAAATTTTTCTTTCAGAAGCTGGTAGGACTGCAAGCTTTATTTGTAGACTCATGAAGTCCTGTTGGCTATTGCAAAAAATTATGAAGTGAGACGGGAGAGGTGGGGGTTACATGTAATTATTTATTTAATTTCCCCCCATCCAACTGCAAACACATTTTACAATATATTGGAGGACAGACTTCCTCGTATTGGCTGAGTTAGTTCTATCAGTAAGACGGTGTACCCTGACACCAAAATAATGTGTTATATCTACCGCTCTCCCGCAACTCCTCTTTCACTGCAATGGTGGTGCTGGTACTCCGTTGACCTGGCAGGGTCCCATAGCAACAGTAGTAAATTCACGGATCCGCACACACACTATTATCTGCAGTCTTTCATAACGTATAGTAAAAAGTCCACAATGCCAATAGTTCCTTTGCAGCGTTACATACCGTAAGAAATAGTAGAAAAAGCATCTTAGAAAAATTGTGAATAAATAGTAAAAAAAAGTGCATACATAGCACCATAATTCATACATAATTGGAAACCATTACTCACTCAGTGACTTTTTACTATACGTTATGAAAGACGTTTTCAGTGCAAAGACTTTTTCAATGTCAATGGACCTGCACTTGAATTTTTGAATTGGTATATTTTAGGGATAAAAAAATGTCCAGTCAAGTAGATTTTTAGGGAAAGGGCGGGTTTTGCACATATAGGAGTTTGAATTTGTATCCTGAAACATTGATTTTACTGGTGGTATAATAAAAAGAGGGGCCACGTCCCCGACTGCAGATAAGTGTGTGTGCGGATCTGTGAATTTACTACCCCTGACATCAAAAGACACCAAAGGATAAAGCACAATTACTCAAAATGTATGCAATATGTATCTTTGTGTCCAATTTAGACTATATGGTAAAAAAATACACACAGATATGGAGAAACCCAATATTACATTACTGTTGCTTTTTTATGTCGTTAGCTGTCTTTTTAATAAAGAAATGCCTTTCCCTGCTTGTGCTGCTTGATGGTAACCTAGCATTTAGGGGCCAAAATTCACCTGTCATAAGTTGCCATTTACCATTGTGCAGGTGGTTCTTCACAGTGAGGACAGTGAGGTTGTGGAATGCACTGCCAGGTGATGTTGTTATGGCTGTTTCTGTTAATGCTTTTAAAGGAGAATTCAACCCTAAAGTAAAAAAAAAGCCCTACCACCATACCCTACATAGACCCCCCTCCCCACACAGCCTAGCTGCTACACCGGGCAAATGCCCCTACATACCCCTCGGTGCAGATTCTGTCCAGCAGAGTTCACAGCAGCCATCTTCCGGCTCTTCAGTAATCTTCGGAATGAGAGAGCAGTGTATTGCCAATTTCCGTGACTTCAGGTGCATGCGCAGTTGTCACAAAGGGGAATAATTGCTCCAACTGCACATGTGCCGATATGCCGCTCTTATTCCGAAGATTACAGAAGAGAAGATGGCTGTCATGATCTCCACTGGACAGAATCTGCACAGAGGGATAAGTAAAGACTTAGGGGCATTTGCCCAGGGTAGCATCTAAGCTGGGGGGGGGGTCTATGTAGGTAGGGGGTATGGTTTTTTTACTTTAGGGCTGAATTCTCCTTTTAGGGCTATTCCACACGGGGAGATAGCCTTGCGTTTGCGGTCGCGGCGACAAAGCGCCGCGCCAGTCGCCGCGACCGGCGCAGGCGACAGTTTTGTATGGGCGCCTATGTAAAAACGCCTGTGCTAACCACACGAGGCGATGCGCTTTTCAACAGTCGCCTGAAAATGCCTCGCCAGGCTTTTTCAGGCGACTGTTGAAAAGCGCATCGCCTCGTGTGGTTAGCACAGGCGTTTTTACATAGGCGCCCATACAAAACTGTCGCCTGCGCCGGTCGCGGCGCTTTGTCGCCGCGACCGCAAACGCAGGGCTATCTCCCCGTGTGGACTAGCCCTAAGAGTGGCTTGGATGATTTCTTGTACAAGCATAATATCCAAGGCTATTGTGATACTAAAATCTATACTTAGTATTGACATAGGTATAAATAATTTGTGTGAGGGTATGGAGGGGTGTGTGTATGGATGCTGGGTTTTCATCTGGAGTGGTTGAATTTTAATGGACTTAGGTCTTTTTTCAACTCGATTTAACTATGTAACCATGTAACTATCTACCAGTAGTTTTCTGCTGGTAAAAATACGCCAGAAGATCTGGCCACATGATCTGGCACATATTGTCTCTTCCTGCTCATTCTGCCTGACACTGATGTGAATAAAAAACCCAGTCATCAGCGGTATCCAGTGCAATAGTTTTTGTGGGCCAAAGTCATCCTGTCATGAGTAGTGATAGGAGTTTTTCTGCTGGTAGAAATACATCAGCAGAGGAAACCCTGGGTGTGCTGGCAGTATTATGACATTTCTCCATAAGTATCTAATCTGTCTGCCATGGGCATTAAAGTTTTGGGCCAAAAACAAACCATTTATATTCAAGTCACTGTACATGGGCAGGGCTGGATCTTCAGTGCAACCCTGGGCACTAGACTGGATTGGAACAACCCCCGGTGGGGGGGGAAATTGGTTTTTGTTTTTTTAATACACATGCTGCCACCGTAGGCACAGGCCCAAGGATGCGAATATATAAATATGGACCTGGCTAAAACCTGGAGACTGCATTCCTTAACAAACCTATAAGCAACATATTGTTAAATGCAGTAGGGCAAAAATATATTATATTGGCATCTTAGAAAAAGTACAAAAATGTAAAGTAAACTTGCATAGCTGAGCAAACCACACCAATGTAAAATTCAAAATGTCAGTTAAATATTTTACCTATTTTAATGCTTTTTTTATTTTTTATTAATATACTGGAATACCTTATATTCTGAACTGCATGTGGAGCTGCCATACCCATCTGTGTCCAATTTCTAACCAAACTTATTTGTTTTAACTTTTACAAACATGTTACACATAATCTTTGATATATTTATTTAGGAATTTTGATATAAAATAAATAAATTTAAACCAAGGGCAGTACATTTTCCACCTTGTGACCTCTGGCCCGTGAAGTTAATGAAGATATAAAGAAACTCACCCCAAAACAGCGCAAAATGGCCAGCCCCAAATTGCTCCAGCAGCCACTCCCAAAACTGCAACTGAGATCTTGTCCATGTACCATCCAGTCATTGCTACTACTGTAGTATACATACAAAAGCTGCTTGGTAGGTAAGCTGAGAAAATAAAAAGGTTTGAAGACCTAAAGCAAGATACACATTTTACAAGAAATAAGATAACAAGTGAATTAGCTGTCCTTCTCTCAGTAACTGAAGTCCAAAACAATGTATCAAATTATGTGCAAGACAAACAGGCTACATTTAAAAATATAGTTATCAATGTCATAACATACACTAGTAATGTCGTATTTTTCTGTTATCAATGTTAAGTCAGTTCAAAGAAAAGGAAAAATATTCCCTATTTGACATAAGCTCATTCAGCTGGGTTAATACCTAAAATGTGCATAAACACTGAACTTTTCAAAATAAATATAAATATATATTTTTTTTTACACAGACATGTCTGATTCCATAGATTGAGAGGAAACTATGACAGTCTATCTCTGCAATGGTGGTATGGGTCCGCAATATTCCATACCATCAACTACGGAAAGCAGATGGACTGCAAGCTCCACAATCCTTCACTTCACAACTGGAAATGGTAACTTTATGAGCAAGAGATGGGACTAGGAAATTTTACCTATGAGTCAGAGATAGACACTCATGGTTTTCTTTTAATCAGTGCAATCATGTAGATCTGTGAAAAAAATAAATCAAAAAGGGGATATCTTTCCTTTAAGAAAAGTATATCCTGTGTATTTAATCTAATTTAAACAGCGTTTTAAGACATAGCATTGGTTACATAATAGTATCCAAGAACATATCATTAGATTTAGAATGACTGCAAATACAGAGATCCTAAGACATTATCAATACTGTATGGACCTGTCACCCAGACACAAAAATCTGTATAATAAAAGTCCTTTCCAAATTAAACATGAAATACAATTTCTATTTTTTATTAAAGCATTCATAGCTGTTGTAAGCTCATTTAAAAATCTCAGCTGTCAATCAAGTATTGTCTGCCCCTCCTCTATGCCAGTGGCATAGAGGCGGGGCAGACAATTACTTTCACTTTCCATTCAGCACTTCCTAGACATCACTGCTCTCCACACATTCCCCCGTTCTCTTTACCATTTAATTGTGTAGCCAAGGCAAGGAAATGGACATCAGGTCCCCCATTCTGGTGCACAAACAATATTCTGAGATGATACAAGGCTTGCCTTAATAACAGTGTCCACAAAATGGCTGCTGCCTGCTTGCTATAATTATGAATTCCCAGACTGAAGGAAACAAGATTCAAATAATTTATATAGTGTAATTAAAGTTCATTTTGCTTGACTAATGTGATAAAATAGGATTTGGAATGTTTTTTTTTGGGTGACGGGTCCCCTTTAATGTAATTAAAAAACACATTCAACTAACAATATATTTGTTTTATGTTGGTATAATGCAGTGCCAATTCTGGGGCTGCTACTGCCTGAGGCAGCAGCCCAGATGCCGCCCCCTCTCTCCCGCTTAAAAAACAGCGTCAGAGCGGGTCAAAAGGGGGCAGCATCTCTAGTGCATTGAGCACAATTGCACTCTTTGCACTAGCAGAGCCGAATTTATGGGTTAAAACCAGGAAATGTAGCTATTAAAGTTACAAGAGGTGGCTTTTTGCCGACCCTAGTGACCGGCCGCTCGCTGCCGCCTGAGGCAAGGTTCTCCCCTTGCCGCATGGCAGGAGCGGCCCTGGTATAATGTTTTCCCTATAAGTGAGTTTAACACTGCTAATAACTGCAGCAGAATCTATTTGTAGTGAAGTAATAGCTGTGGCTTTTGTCACCTACCAGCAGAGGAAGAAAACATCCCTGTGCTAAGAACAAGAAAGGCCAACATCAATCGACCAACATGAAGTCCAAATTTTTTACACACAGCCCTGTAAGGAAAAAAACAAAATTAGTGGCACAGTAGGGACCGAAACGTTACGTTGGCTATACATGCTTTACTAAATAAATTTTTTCACTTCTAAGAATAACCTAGTGTTGCTGGTTCTTTTTGAGACTATGGTAAACTTTAACTGTGCAACAGGGTAAAGCTGGGAAGCGGTATGCCACCCATTCTATATATATATATGTATGTAGAGGTTACACTGTACATTTGTATGCTGTGTATGTCTTGGTCTGTCCGTGTGGCCTCATCTATATAGGGTAGACCACACAGATGATCAAGTCTTGTATTTCACAGCACAGGTGCTCCATTAATTTGGGAAATATGAACTTACCAGTATCAAGACACTTTATAGAAAAAGGACATAGTGCAGACCAACTTATATTTATGGTTTTGTAGACAGTCCCTCCAATAAAAGTAGGAGGGGATAGTGAATTGCATCTGAAACAATGAGAAGTATGGTGGATACAAAAGTTAAAAGCCCTGTCACCCAAAGGACTAAATAGGGATTATGACCTGTACTTTTTCCTTTAATATGATGTAATGGATTTCAGTATATATTATGCATATGTTGAAGAGATGATGACCCTTAATCTAAAATTAATAGATACTAGGGTATGGAATTACCCATATATTCCTATGGTATGAGCAATGGCTATGTATAAATGATAGCGTGGCCCAGACCATGCATATATTATCTCTTGATACTTATTGTGAAATTTTTTAGGAAAGGTTTCCTAAAGATGGAAAATGTAAGATTTTTAAGGGACAGTCATCAAAAAAATGTTTCTTCATTACCAGTACTATGTATGGCGACTCATCCCCAGAAATATTACAGTAATAAATATGTAGTAGAGTCTGTATACCACAGATAGTACAAATGCACAATCTCAACAACATATATAGTTTCTCCTGAGGGTACACATCAGGTCATAAGCAAAGTCTACCTCTTCTCTCCAAAACAACTTTCTCTTGTTCATTATCCAACCCTAAATCAACTTTTCAACCAAACTTAAAATAAACTATTGAACACAGGTTTCTTATGATAGTCTAGTTTATTTTTCACTACTAGTGACTGTGACAGGGGAAGAACTTAGAAGTCAGATGCAGTGGGCTTGTTACTATGAGCTGTAATCAAGTATTCAAGTTGTCAACTTACTTGTGAGACCCTCTTTGTAGTTATATTAGTCTGTATGGAGGAAAATGGATTTTCACTTAGCTTCATGGCATATGTAATTAAACAGTGAATAATTTCCCTTTGCTCTGGAAGGGAAAGTATTTTCCAAAGTTTGTAGAGTGGACCCCTGTCCTGTGACTTGGCCCCAGGGCAATAGTCATTTGCTGCACCAGAAGCAAATATGTTAGCTACTTAATGCATTTGGGTCTGGATTTGTAGGAAAGTAACAACATTTTGGTCTAAAGCGGCAAGCTGTTAAGCAAGGCAGGCTTCCCCAATACTCTGGTCTGCAGCTGATTATTTGCCCTTCACTGGGCTGCAGTTGCACTTACAAAGCTTGTATCACGCATCATAAATAAGAAAGCTCACTTTAGCCTTGGCAGGAGATTCAAACAGCTGTCAAACTGCCTGCCTGCCCATTCCCCAGTTTGGTTCCATTGTTTGCAACAAACAAGCTATACAAGAGTTCCAGAAGATCCGTGGGCCAGCCTAAGTGCAGTGGTTAGGCCTAGGGTGGAGACAAAGGAAAAACTGTAACTATATGTATTCTTCACCTTTTGAAAACTTACTTGTAGAAGTAAAGTTCACAAATACAACTAAGGAAGGCAAGGAAGCTTCGTATAAAGTAAAACACGAGGACCTAAAGGAAAGGAAAAAAGTTAACATTTTAAATTTATTACATTAGAATACCAGTGACTAAGACAAAACAGAAAACAAATGTATGATATATATATATATATATATATATATATATATATATATATATATATATATATATATATATAGACAAATACAACCCACGTATACTGAAAATGTATAATGATTGAATGTTCAAGTATAGCAGATGAATACCAAGCACCAAGAGTTGCAGAATAAAAAAAACAAAATATTTCAAAAAGACAAATTACAAGTGAAGTGGAAATACTGGTGTCAACAAAAAACTAAAAGTAAATTTTCAGATGAAATACTCTTTTTAGAGATCCTATGAATATAAGATAGCTCTATTATTGATGTGATTATTGTACTCAATCATACTACTTCAGAATATATATATATATATATATATATATATATATATATATATATATATATATATATATATATATATATATATATATATATATATATATATATATATATATATATATATATAATAGAGACCACATTTTGCATTTATTGTGCACAAAGTTAAAACATTCATCTGAAAACAGGGCCATGATGCAACTAGTGTTGTGAGCTACTGGATGCAGAAAATGCTATTTGCCTTTCAGCTGTAAGAATAGCATCCTGGTGATTACAAGCGTTTTGATGGATACCAGAAGTAGCAACACTCAAATTGCCACGCGTCATTGTCCTTAAAACAATTGCCTTTTATAACAAAAGTGTGCTTTTGTTTGAATATTTTTGTCAAGTTTCCTGTCTAGCATTGCTTACTGCAGTTATTGACACAAGCAACCAGTTAGCATTTTAAGTTACAGAATTAAGAAAGGAGCAGCAGATGGCAAACAGGGGCACTTGATGGTCCTGAAACACCTATCACTAATGCAACTGCATTTTAGAAAATGGAAATTTGACTCTAAAAGTTATCAGAGGCGGCTTAAAGGACTAGTAACATCAAAAATTTTTACAAAAAAATTCGTTACAATACAACGAAAAAAAACATCAAGACCAATTGAAATTTAAAATAGCAAATCCTTTATTAAGATATAACTTACAGAAACTCCACTTCCTGTCTTCTACAGAAACGGCGAAAGTGCGACCATCCATCCTGTTGTGCTTGATTGCTCTTCCCTGGCTCTTCCCTGACAGCGTGTCGATCTCCTCCAGCTCTTCAGAAGGCCGCAGCGGCGAACTGCTGCCTTAGCGATGGCTCCAATCACCTAGCAGCCTAGTTCCCTGTGCCGAGACCCTGCAGCTCCCGCCTCTCGTTTCCGGATTCCTCCAGAGCGGTTACATCAGTAACTAAAACCAGAGTAATTCCGGCACCAAAAGGAGAGCCTTGCACACAATAAGGAAGCCAGAGCGGGGCAAAAGGCTGAGGATTGTATAACCTCCGCTCTGGAGGAATCAGGAAACGAGCGGCGGGAGTCTTGGCGCTGCTAGGTGATTGGAGCCATCGCTAAGGCAGCAGTTCGCCTTGGGGATCTGCGGAGAGAGCTGGACAGCATTGGGCAGGGGCCTGCCATTCACAAACATGCCGGCCTGCTGGTTCACCTTCCGAAGGCAGGATCTGAAGAAACGCTGCTCCCTTTACTGATCCATACATTGACTGCGCATCTCCCCAGCAGCCCACAGCAGCAGGCAGAAGGAATATTCTCGGTGCCAGGAGGGTTAAAATAATGCAGGGGCAGGGGGTTCTGGGTTACCCTTGTATGCTGGCGGTCTGTATGTTACAGTGGGGACAGGCATAATAACACCGCTGCGGCCTTCTGAAGAGCTGGAGGAGATCGACACGCTGTCAGTGAAGAGCCAGGGAAGAGCAATCAAGCACAACAGGATGGATGGTCGCCCTTTCGCCGTTTCTGTAGAAGACAGGAAGTGGAGTTTCTGTAAGTTATATCTTAATAAAGGATTTGCTATTTTATATTTCAATTGGTCTTGATGTTTTTTTTCGTTTTATTGTAATGAATTTTTTTGTAAAATTTTTTGATGTTACTGGTCCTTTAATGCTACCCATGGTAACCTGCCAACTGAGAAAAGGTTCTTGCCTGATAGCAAAATTACCCATAAATTACACATACTTAATCTGCAAACAGCCATTTATACTATAACAAGCTATGGGTCCATTTATCATTTCTTAAAATTTTTTAGCAAGTAACTATGGTTACTGCTCATTAAAATATGATTGAGCATTTATTTATCAATCTGTCTTCCAGCATGAAAAAATGTCAAAATCCTTTGATCCACACAAGTGATTGTTGTACAGGGGGTCAACGATTAGGATGGGTGTTTATGCTCAGCTCTGCTACTTAGCTGTCCTGAGCTCTAACACGTATTGAAATAAATGTGCTTAAAGGAATTGTACAGTGTAAAAATAAAAACTGGGTAAATAAGACAGGCTGAGCAAAATAAAAAATGTTTCTAATATAGTTAGTTAGCCAAAAATGTAATGTATAAAGGCTGGAGTGATTTGATGTATAACATGTCAGTCAGATCACTACTTCCTGCTTTTCAGCTCTCTTGGTTTACACTGACTGGTTACCCTGGCTACCAGGCAGTAACCAATCAGAGACTTGAGGGGGGGCCACATGGGTCATATCTGTTGCTTTTGAATCTGAGCTGAATGCTGAGGATCAATTACAAACTCACTGAACAGAAATGTACCATGTGGCCCCCCTTCAAGTCGCTGACTAACTCAGAGTTATAGAGCTGAAAAGCAGGAAGTTGGATTCTGGCTGTTTTATTAGACATCTCTTCACTCCAGCCTTTATACATTACACTTTTGGCTAACTAACTATATTAGAAACATTTTTTATTTTGCACAGCCTATCTATTTACACAGTTTTTATTTTCACACTGAACTGTTCCTTTAACTGAATAGTTGAACAGATTGACTAATAAAACACATTTCCCATTTGATCCTTGGGCAAAGCACATAATCTCACTATATACCTATAGGCAACCTTGTGAGACTGGCTTGAATGTGACAAATATCTGTGAGCAGTGCTGGATAGAAATATGCAAATAAAAGTCTGCAAATAATTGTAATATGTTTTTGCTAAACATATTTTTAAAATTTTGAAGATGTCTAGATTAAACCTTAGTATTGGCAAGACTAAATCGAAAAATAAACATTTCATAAAACTGGAAAAAGGCCACAAGACAACAGGAATCAGTAGTCATAAAGGGTTTATTAATAGCACATCTATGTACCTTATTTGTCTGTAGGATACTGGCATGAAACCAGGCAGGTAATGCATGAAGCCAGAGATAAGCATACGATCGGATAGCATAAGTTGGTGAATACTCCCATGTCTGGAAACCTTTTCCGTACACAAGGTAATGAGTCTGAAAAGATACATTATTGCAGAAATACAGTTAGCAAAATATTATTTGTAAACTGACGCAGTCCTTAAAGCAAAGGGTTAAAAAACTAACTGCTATGGGCATTTTTTGGGCATAAATGGTTTGCTGTCAGAAACAAATTGATGTATATATTTGAAAATTCTGTATCACTTCTACAATACTTTTTGTATGTTTGTTTTTTTATTTGTTATTTTTGTATACATTTATATGGAAAGCTTTGAATTGCAGAAAGGCCATCTCTTATAGACTCCATTTTATACAAATAATCCAAATTTTTGAAAATGACTTCCTTTTTCTCTGCAATAATAAAACAGTACATTGTACTTGATCCAAAGTAAAATATAATGTATCCATATTGGGAAAAAACAGCCTTTTGGGTTTATTTAATATTTACATGATTTTCTAGTACACTTAAGATATGAAGATCCAAATTACCAAAAAAACATTATCTGGAAAAATCCCAGGTCCCAAGCATTCTGGATAACAGCTCCCATACCTGTATTATTATAGTTTATTGAAACACTGCTACAATTTTCCAACAAAAATGTAAAGCTTGAAGTCAAAATGTGTATGGCTACTTATTAACCAGAGAGTTTCTAGCTCTAGTGAACCAGAGTTTGTATTTAAAAAAAAAAAAAAAAAGCAATACAACCTTAAATTACAACCTTATATTTTTATTTTAACCGGATTTCAACAACCTTAGTTTATGTGTAGATAAATAGCCATAAATGCAATGGCCTAGTATACAGTTCCAATAACTTACATGTGCCTGGTATGTATCAGCAAGGATGCCCTGCTTGCCTTTCTATCTCCCATTTTCTTCATATATATACCTAATCTCAGTTTGCGTGTTTACTCTAGCTATGCAGTGACTTTTTAACACAACACCTTGATCAGTGGCAAAGGTCATTTTTGTCCAAATCACTAATTTTGTGTTAACTAGGGGTATGTATATTCATATAGCCACCTGCTATACGGCAGCTGTCTCTGGCCCTAACACAGGTGTATGTCGAATATCAGAGCATTTACTCTCACCTAGCACTTAGTGCATGCATAGAGCAATTATCTAAAACCCTGTTTATGCTCCATTAATTGTAGATGTCTTCGATTCCACAAAAGGGTCACCTAACATGCCTGCTCATCATTGCTAACCAGGACTTCATCATGCCACCAACAGGAAACATGGTATCCCATCTCCATGGTGACACAACATCCTTAATACAAATTTAGAGATTAAATCTGCACTCCAACAGTTTAAAAGTACAAAAAGTCTTTATTAAAACATTTACTTTTAACAACCCCCTTACGCGCTTCATGCCTAACTGGTCCTAGACAGTCGATGCTTACTGTAGGTGTAATGACAAAGTGTCCATTAAAGATGGCAGCCGATCACTATAGAAAATGATAATGTTGGAAAGCAGGAAAGGAGAAATGAGTGTTGCAGAAAAATAATGAGGTGTTTCAGGACACAAGCACTACACTTAACCTTGTCATATTTGCCTTTTTAATAGTGGGACACAATAGGAAGGAATGGGGGTTACATTGCTCCTCTTCACCAATGCAGCAGTAGCAATTTCATCTTAGTTTCCAAGGAATTTTGGTGTGTATAACACAGAGACCAGTGACTTTCCATATTTAGCTTTCCTACATTGTATTTGCCATTTTCACAAAAAAATCCAGAAATTATACTTTGCATGGAACAATGCAAATGTGCGGTTTAATAAACAAGCTGACCCTTTATTAAAACACCGCTGTAATGGCAATTTCTATCAGATGGATTTTCAGCTCCAAAGGTTAGGCACTTCATTCATTTATTGACTCAAGGGCCAGGATTCTACCTCTTGCTCCTATGACACCCAGAGCCCACTGACTACAGCATGGGTCAATATATAATGTCATTGAGTTAGTTGTAGCATTCTCCTTCATGCCACACTATTGTTCTGCTGCTGTTTATGAATAGGAATATAAAACACAATATCCAGCCACTTACAGGCTCCCAGTAGTTGAAGGTTTCATCACAATCTGAGATGTTGCTCAGCAGTGCTGCACAGAACCTGGCGGAGACTAAGCACTTAAAAGCAGTGGATCCCTCTGGTGCCCACACTTGTCCTGCTTTACTGCTCGCAGGAGTCGCAGCCTTGGGCGAAACACACCCACTCGTAGCATTAGACCCCATTCCACCCACAAGCCCCGCTTTTCGCGGGCCACTTGCACTTTTCATATTACAGCCCACAGTCCAGTCGCCGTTTAAATATCCAGCTGCTCGGCTCCTGCAGGAAGAATATCCGACAGCTTTCGTCAGTCACATCTCGCGAGAGTTTGTAAGTACAGGGCTGCGACACGTAGCCGTCTGGTAGAGTGACGAAGAATAAACGGAGTACGTCAATCGTCACATAAGCAGAACGTGCTATACGTGCATATGATAGGATGTCCAGGCCAGGGATGGCTCTGTCTCTGCTCACGTTTTCTTCTTTTCTTTCAACATATTTTGATTGACAAGAACAGTGTGATATTCAAATATCCAAAATGTTATGTCTAAACTAAAATCACCATGTCTTACAAATTAACTGTAAGGTTATGTATATATATTATCAGTGTACCCTATTCCCGCCAAGAGTAAATTCGCTTATTTTCTATGCCCATAACGTATAGTCTTTTTTGGCTGCTATTAGAGCCACTATTTGGTCCAAAATAAAAAAAATTATTTCCTCAGACCAATTTCTGACTTAGAAACAAACTAAACAGCACTTAGTTTTTGTTTGTTTTTTTTTGGCAACTACACCTAGGGTTGCCACGTTTTCTGGAAAAAATACCGACTTACCTATATGTTTATCTTTTTTCCCTATTAATAACATTGGGATCAACCATCATTTTTACCGGCCAGGCTGGTAAAATACTGGCCAGGTGCCAACCATAACTTGCCTGTACGGTTGCCACCTGGCTATTTTACCTGGCTAGCTGGTAAAAATGATAAAAAATATATATAGGAATGCCGGTATTTTTTCTGAAGGTGGCAACCCTGCTTGCGTGAAATTTGACCATTAAAGGAAAACTATACCCCCCAAACAATGTAGGTCTCTATAGAAAGATATTGCATAAAACAGCTCATATGTAAAATCCTGCTTCATGTAGGATTTTATCATGTTCCATGACCTGTATAAAAACACTCGGCCTTCGGCCTCGTGTTTTTATATGGTCATGAAACTCCTCGGTAACTCATAATATCCTTATATTTTACAAGAGGGGGTACTTTATTCACTATATATGCTTTGTACAAGTTAATTAGGCTGTCACATGGGGCAGTTTTTCCACAGTGTATTTTAGCTGGCAGAGAAATGCCTGAAGCTACCCTAAATTATTGGGAGGCAGTATAGGCAGTTTTGCTTGTTTACTCACTCAATAAAATTCAGGAAAGTAGCAGCAGTGCTATTAGCCCATGGAGCTCCTATAGGAAGAGACAGACTAGGAGATTAGTTGCCCAGCAATTAATCACCGCTAGCCGGAGCAACTAATCTCTTCTGAATGCTTAAAATGCAAATTCCCTTTCGGGAAACATACACAGGCACAGTGCAAAGTTGCCCAAAGCCCACTGTAGGATAGGAACCAATCAGCAGCTAGGCAGACCTTAAAGAGAACTGAAGCCTGCCTGCCCGTGTGAATGCAGGGCTGTGATTGGCTAGCCCCTCCTACTATGCCTCTGGCAGGGACCATTAGGACACATTTCTTAAGTCAGTAATCACTTTATTCAACATGATTCATCAGGTGCTCATATATGAAATTTTCAAATGATGTCCATTTTCTCTGTATAATAAAACAGTACCTTGTAATTGATCCAAAAGCAGATATAATTAATGCTTACTTGAAGAAGAAACCAGCCTATTGGGTTTTTTAACGTTTACATGATTTTCTAGTGGTTGAAGATCCAATTTAAGAAAGATTCCACCGGCTAGAATGTAAATCACCGGCGGGATGGCACTCGGAGCGCTTCGCTTTCCGAAGGCACCCGAAGTTGCCTCACAAGGAAACTTCAGACAGCTTTGGAAAACGAAGCACTCCGAGTGCCATCTAATCTCCCCAAATCTGTGCGTGTCTCTGCCCTTACACAAGATAACAGCTCCCTGGTAGATCTAAGAACAGCACAAAGTACAAATGAGTCTCTTTAATGTGGAATTTCAGGAGCTAAGTGGTTGCTAGGGTCCAGTCTACCCTAGCAACTAGGTAACGGGTTTAAAGAGAGACTGGAAGATTAATAGCAGAAACCTGAAGAGGAAGACAAGTAATGCAAAAGTAACAATAACAAAATAGTTTTTTTGGTTAGAATATTGAATGGAAAGATCACATAACCCACACATCATAGCTTCTCTTTTAAAAGAGAACATGGTACTCAAGAGCTCCGCTGCGCTACATGAATATGCCAGCAATACTGCCAGGGACACTTTTTTAAATAAGGTACTATGGAGGGAGAAAGCAGGGAAGGGGGCCAATGGAGGGAATGGGATGGGGATTTTTGATTAACGGGGGTTTGCGTCTCCTTTAAGGAAAACTATACCCCCAGAACAATGTAGGTTTTTATAAAAATATATTTAAACAGCTCATATGTAAAATCCCTGCTACATGTAAATAAACCATTTTCATAATAATATACTTTTTTAGTAGTATGTTCCAATGGGTAATCATAAATAGAAAATTGCCATTTTAAAAAATAAGGGACACCCCCTGGCATCCTAGGATTCACATACACACAAACAAGCCATACATGTTCGGTAACATGAGCCAATTAACATAGAGTTCTGTCTTTTGCTTCCACAGTTCTTCCTGTTGCAGTTAGAGTTCTAGTATTTCTGGTCACGTGATCTCTGAGGCAGAGCAGAGACCGTCACAAAATGGTTGTTCAAGGTTAGAGATGTAAAATGGCTGTATTTATTTAAATATATATAGAGGTATGGGACCTGTTATCCAGATGCCTGGGACCTGGGGTTTTCTGGATAACAGATCTTTCCATAATTTGGATCTTCATTCCTTAAGTCTACTAGAAAATCATATAAACATTAAATAATCCCAATAGGCTGGGTTTGCTTTCAATAAGGATTAATTATATCTTAGTTGGGATCAAGTACAAAGTTCTGTTTTATTATTACAGAGAAAAAGGAAATCATTTTTTAAAATTTGGATTATTTGATTATAATTGAGTCTATGGGAGACGGCCTTTCCGTAATTCTGAGCTTTCTGGATAATGCTTTTCCGGATAACGGATCCAATACCTGTACCAGTTTGAGAAGATTCTTTTAAATGCCACTTAATTTGATATAAACTGTTGATTAAGTATTCGTTTTGGGGGTATATTTTACCTTTAGAGGAGAACTATCATGAAAATTTAATATAAGCTTCATCACACTGAAATAAGAAACTTTCTATCGTTTCTGAAATAATCAAGTTTATCTTTAATCCCTCTCTCAGCATCTGTTTCTCTTCATTCTGTCTTCATGCAGCAGATGGGTGTCAGATATTCATGGACAGTCAGATTCAATACATCTTATAGGGGGCTCCCTTTCCTAGCAGATGAATTAGCGCTCACTCAAATAACTGATTACAGTACAAACAAAACCAAACAAAATAACTGCCTTTTGCACAAATCCTCCATGTAGAGAGACAGGATTTCTGGTGATTTTAATAGAGTGAGCTCTAATACATCTAGGCAAAATGAGCCCCCCCCTATAAGATATATTGTATCTAACTGTCAATGACTATCTAACACCCAACTCCTGAATGAAGAGAGAATGAAGAGAAACAGATGCTGAGAGAGGAATAGTAAAGATAAACTTGATTATTTCAGAAACGATGCAGAATTTTTAATTGATTATATTTAGAAAGTATGATGAAGCTTGTATTACAATTTAATTTTCGTGATAGTTCCCCTTTAAAGATGCTATGGATAGGAAGATGGAAGTTTCCCTCAACAAGACATTTGCATCACCAAGCACATCTTGTTATCCTTTCTTAGCACTCTCTTCTAGGTCAAAAGTTTTACTCTAGTTGCATAAAAAAGTTAAAGGAGTACTTTTTGTGTGGCCACCTTGATAAGGGATACTCCTATTTTAAAACACTTTTTGATTTTTGCCAGTAATATTGATCCCTCGACTCTATCTTGACTGGAGTTGATAACATTTCTGCACTTAGTCTAAAGTAGATCTCCACCCAAAACACTTTTTTACACAATACAGCAAGTGCATACAAAGTTGCCTAGCCAATTAATCAGCAAACTGTGAATTTACCAAAGTATGAATGGGAGTGATAATTCAGGTTTTATGAAGCATACATGCTTTCTCATTTATTCCTGCTCACATTCAACCATCTGGGTGACACAGAAGTTACCAAGCTATCTCACAGCAATACTCTAAGTCCTCTTCCTGAGGTGTGCTCCAAATAAGGTTCACTGGAGGGCAACCTTTATTCATTTTATTAGTTTATCCTTTTTTTGACTATTTCTTTGGTATACTGACTATCTAAGAGTGACACTAAAACAATTTTGCAATTCTTCTCTTAACAACAGTTGCATTTCTGAAGCCGTCTCATAACTCAGTGCCCTATCACATGACTGATAAGTTATCCTATAACATAAGCTGGTCTGCCCAGTATTCACATTCTGAAATGTATCCATAAGTTGAATGTCCCGAATGGTCCCTTTAGAAACTCTCTGGGCTAACAAATGAAATTCTTGATTATCAAAAATGGAGCCTTCTCTAACCCAGAAACTGACATCATGGGTATAGTGAGGAGGGTAAAGAGAAAAGAGTTTGAAGATTCTTAGTTGAGGAGGGTTAAATTGTTGTTTGAATCTGTCATCAGGTGTCCAAAGCATTTGCCAGTCAGGGATATGCAGAAGACACATGGCCAGTAAATCAAGATTTAGTGTCACTTCCAGAAGGCCATTGGCATTGCCATTTTTCCTTTGTGGCAATGCATTTATATGTCCTATTATATGATCACCATAAGTACAAGAAATCTTTTCAGTGGCATTTCCAGTGTGGAGGTTGCTGTCAAATGTTAACACACCATTAAAAATGATGTTTGTTTCAGTTTTTCTTTTCCCAGAATATTGGGAATTATTGGCAATCAAAGTCTGAACATATGCTACGGCACTGTCAATGGTAGTCCTGAGCATCTGCATTTGTTCCGTTATCTTGTCTGACTCGCAACCCCACAAAAGCATGAATTCATGGTAGATTGGCATGTTCCACTGTGATGCCAAACATTTTCTGAAAACAAGCCCGTTTAATGAGTACATTACCCCTTGGATGAAGTCAGGTCTTTGAATGATGTCATTAGTGAAATATGACAGTGAAGGCCTTACATACTGTTTGGAGCTATGGTTTGTACAGAAAGTGTTGGAACCAACCTGCTTTAGCTCTGCATTCAAAGAATACTTTGGGCATACATCACCATTCATAGCGTTGATGAAATATGGGACATTCTCAGATACTGAATGACAGCAGTTTGCTGAACTACTGCAGGTGTCACATACTAGGGAAAACGTGTCTTCCAGGCATCTAAGTGGCACACTTTTTTCCAGAAAGGCTACAAGCTCTTTGTTAAGTATTCTGGTTGGATGATATACATCTCGTTCTAAGACATCCCTATAGAATGAAAATAAAGTCAAGTATTTAAGGAGAACATCAATGCATGCAACAACGTAAATGAGTGCCAATAATGTCTTCAAAGCATCTTATACAAATACTAATTACAATTACCATATGCATTAGTTAATAATTAAGCAACATATCATAAGGACACCTATCATAGTGAAATGGTTTCCTCTGCCAGAAGGGCAGGCTAATCGCACCCATTCTCCAGTTCAAGGAAACAATATTCCTTACTCCGGTGGCCATATTGGGGCACATGCATAATGAGTGCAGCAGCTTGTTATTATGCACATGAAAGGGGCATGTCTACAAAACCTCGTCACTCCCACGTCAATCTGTGTTCAGCTGCAATGACAAGCACAGTGTTGGCCTGAGTACAGGTACGCAGAGCAGAGAATAGCTAGAAAAACACGAAAGATGTGCCTGTTAGTGCAGCTATGCAATAACAAAAGGCAGAAGGGGATGCAGGTATTGGCACTGGCCTAGCCACACGCCAGCAATGAATCCAACAATGAAAGTAGCCGATACCTTTTTATGCATCAAACGGGGTGATCCCAAACTTTATTCCATGGTGCTCTCCACACTCTCCACAAGATCAAAATCAAGATAATTATCAACTATAGAGAAATGTAGAAACCTGCAAGGTGACAATGATTTAGAGACATCCCCTCTTTATGCGTATCTTAGTCAGTGAGTAACTAACATTTAGAACATTTTATTGTCTATATGGATGTATATATGTGATATAATAGTTGTGGAACACAATTAAGAATTGAATTTATATAACACTATAACAGCAAAAAATATTTTTTTAAAAAATGGATAAAGTATTTTTTTTAAAAACTTTTTGATATATATTTAGAAAACGTATTTATGTGCGGATGAAGGGTTAAGAATTTTAGCAAAATGTGAAGATTTAATGGACACTGATAAAACAGAGGAGAGGACTATTCCCAAGAATCACCACTAGGAGTCACTGTGTCTAAACCTATAAATTTGTTTAGTCTCTTTTATATATTATCACTGATGAAGGGCCATGCGGTCCCGAAACGTTTGATCTTGTGAACAGTTTGGAGAGCACCAAGGAATAACGTTTGGGATCACCCCGTTTGATGCATAAAAAGGTATCGCTACTTTCATTGTTGGTGTCAGTGCAGCTAAACACAGCACTTCACTTTAGGAGCAGATCCACTTCTCTCTGCCAGACTCCAAAAAGCAGATGGAGAGAAGTGGGGCATACACTTAATGTAATGGAGCAATTGGTTACAGTTCCTCATCTGCCTTCCTAAGCAGCAGCGTTTGAATGGCTTGTTACCAGGGAGTTTCTCAGTGGACTGGTAATTAGTTTTATCTTTTTCGTTAACGTTCGACTTTTAGCTCTACTGCGCATGCGCAGACCTGAGAAGACCCGAAGAAGCAGAAAGAGGATAGCTCTGTGGTACTCACTAGAAGAACCCCTGGCCGGTACGCTTTTTTGAATATAGGAGCACCGGCCCGGGGTGGCAGGTAAGTAAAAGTAGTCACTTGGGGGTGCCTAACTTTTGGCACCCCAAGGGTCCTTTAAAGTCTTAAAAGCATTGTATAAAAAATATGAATATACTTTTTGTTTTTTAAGAAAATAGATCCAAATTACTGAAACCAATCACCTGTATGCTCTAATCTCTTCTTCATCCAGAACGTTCGTCGTTAGTAGCACGTCTGTCAGTCTGTTTATTAGCTGCAGTGGTTTCAACATCTCCAGAGGCAAACTCCTAGTAAAGATGTGAGTCAAAGAGCCTTCCACATGAAATGATTTTTCTTGGCTTCTGTGGAAGTAATATAAAATAAACATGGAAGTGAAAGTCACACATTTTTGAAAAGCAAAACAAAGAGTATTAAAGAAGATAGTCAGCCTCCAAAATTACTTATGCATATTTATAGCAGGACACCAGTTGTGCCATGCACTTTTAAAATTTGATGCTCCTATTATTTGATCAATTTAGAATATTATCACAATTGAAAAAAAAACATTTTATAAGCTGTTGTTTAAAGTTTTTTCATCTACAGAGACTTGGTATTAATGGCCATATACCTGTATCCTGTGCATTGATAGCCATTGTATTGATCAGTCCCAAAAGGAACCACTGCACTTAGAATATATCCTGCTTTTGCTGCCATGGCCACCACTTGCCAGCTATTATGCCATTCTCTCAAATGCTGATCTGCAGGCGTTCCTCCCTGTCCTTTGCACAAAGCAACATGTATGTCCCCTTCCTGAGAAAGAACATTGGAGCAGCTAAAAGAAAATACAAATTAAGTAAGGACAGAAAATGTGGTGGGCAGAAGAGAATGAAAAACAAATACAATGTAATCAATGTAATTGCTGATAATAGTTAATTTTTTACTTACCTTAAGAAGAACTTGGTGAGCAGGTCCCTGTTTTTCTTCACACCAGCCTTCCTACCACAGTGGGGGAAGTTGAAAATAATTTGATCATATGGTTTATTAGCAAGAAGCTCGTTACCACCAAGGTCTGTTGCATCCACCCCAAACACAACTACAGCTCCTTAAAAATAAGAAACTTTTGTTAGGCATCTAATCAGTGGTATATATATATATATATATATATATATATATAGCAAAAATGTAGAAAATACCCGCACTCCTTCACATGTGTTTTTTTGCCGGGTGCTAGGTCAAATATAGTTATATATGAAAAAATGGCAGAAAGGACCAGCACTCCGTGTTCCAAAAAAATTCAACGGTTTATTCAAAAACACTGTGGAGACACTGTGAGTTTTTGAATAAACCGTTGAATTTTTTTGGAACACGGAGTGCTGGTCCTTTCTGCCATTTTTTCATATATATATATATATATATATATATATATATATATATATATATATATATATATTGTAGCAAAAAAAAACGCACTCACAGGACTTCAAAAAAAAAAGCCGCAAAGGCTGTGATTTATTGATCCGACGTTTCTGCTACAACTCTAGCCGTCCTCAGGAAGATATATATATATCAATGTTTTATTGTTTTTTCTTAAGAAATTGAATATCCATTACTCCGTTTTGCTATATTTGTAAAGCTATTGCACTTACGCCCACTGGGACTGGAACACACAATGCATTAATATAAATGGTAACACTGTATGTAAAACATACAGCAAATAATTAGACAGAGCACAAAAATGTCTATTACTTGTATTTGTACAAAGTGCAAAAAATAAGCACTGGCACATCTGCTTTGTAGTATTCCCTCCATTTTTTCACTGATGACTTTCACTCCTTTGTCCACAAGGTGTCTACCAATAGTTTCAGAGAAATGTAGCACTGCTGCCAGTTACTGCCACAATGTCAAATTAGCATTAGCGCTGTTAGACTACCAACTTTCCATTTTGCACATAATATTAAATGCAGAGAGTTTCATTTCTGCAATAACTTCAAAGGTCTAATGGCTAATCCAGTGCAACTCAAGCTTATGGTGTCATACTGTTTTACCTCTTTCTCTTAGATGCTGCACATTGTTCCAGGCAAGAGTTTGTCTGCATACTTTATCTTCTGCTTCAAAACATGTGGCGGTGATGTGAAACCTGCCACGGCTTAAGTCACAAAGACAAACGGAGAAGGAGAAGTTCCCCTCACCCACCAATAAAATATTAAGGGCTTTTTCCATTATATGCTGACCTGCAAAATAAAACATAATAAACTGCATTACATGTGAGATCCTAAGGAAACCAAGAAAGATCACAAAAAATAAAAACAAACTGGTGCACAGAATTTGGGGATGCAGAAGATGATCCAAAGAGTCAAAAGTGGGGCCCAGAGATTAAAAGGTACTTCTGTCACAACACACTATGTAAACTTAATGAGAATATACATTTTGTATAATACTCGTCATATATATTTACTCTTCCTGATGTAGAAAAACATTTTAAAACCATTTTGCTTTCTAAAAATATCATTATATCCTCTCTCTTCTGTGTCAAGGCTAAACAGAGCTCCCGTCACTTCAGCCAGCAGCAAAGCAGACCCTCCCTCTCAGTCAGGCCCTGGTAAATGCAATAGAGCAGGGGTGCCCAGACTTTGTTACCCTGGGATCTACTCTCGACACCTGGTCCCCATCAGATCATCTACCCTGATAAAAATAGTGGGCCGTCTACTGTATGGCACAAAAACAAGTATCCCAAGCCCATAAAATGGTGATAATACTACACTATACCTGCCATAAAGCAAGACAAAACTGCTGTTTTCTATGGAAGAAAAGAAGCAAATACAGACAGTGTGACATAGTTATTGATGGTTTTATGGAAATAATTGCCGGGCTGTGGACTAGAAAGAATTATGTGAGTACAGGTAATACAAGGCTCCCCTGGCCGAAAGTACAGCCAAGACATCATGCCCTTTCTTTTTCATGATTAGATATGAACAGGTGCCTGAAGACATAGAGGACATTTGGGGATGGTAAAAGGAGAGCTGAGGGCAGTTATTTGGGAGGGCTGCCAGTCCTTATTGGAGCTGAAAAGAATCAGGACAGTGAGGGAGGCCTATGTAGAACATTACCAGTACCAGCCACTTCAAACTCTGAGCTGCCAAAAAGCAGTGACAGGATGGAGTTCCTAATAAAGCCCACCCTCATGCCTTCCTATGAGTGTGACTACAGCTCCCAGCATCCCCCACAGCTAGAGCTGAAGTTGCTATCCAGCAGCCAGAGGCTGGGGTGTAACGGAGCCATCCTCACTAGAGAGCACGGCCCGCTCCGCACAGTTCATCATTGCGCTTATAAAAATGCAGCAGCAGCACCTGTGCCTCCCGAGCTGCCCCTTTCCATAGGCTGAGGCTGACACTAGCACCAGATATGGCTCTTAATTACAGCTAGTCTTTTCCACTAGCTCCACAGAGTGAGAAGGTGATAATCCCATCAGCTGCCTGAGGAGCCAATCCGCTAGTGCTGGGGAGACACTGAGCTTGGGGATGTGAGTGGTGGGGCTGTTACTGCTTCCACGTGCTTTTACTATCCCCAGTCCAGGAAGCCCGGCACTTCCAGTGATATAGAGTGCTGCTCCCATGGGTGCCCTGTGCCTGCCGGCTTGCACTGCAGGCTTGCCACTGGCTGAGGCGGCCATCTTTACTAAGGGTCCGTGCGGCGGTGGGGCCCTTCACTCTTCCCCGTCCCCTCCTCTATGGTCCAGGCAGCGGTCTACCAGGAACATTACCAGGATCTACTGGTAGACCGCAATCTATGTCCTGGGCACCCCTGCAATAGAGGTATGGGGTGGGGTCCATAAAGGATCTTTCCATAATTTGGATTGCCATACCTTATGCCTTATAGAACTGGTTGGTCATCAATATGGATGAATGCATATTACCATCAAATACAATGTACCATTTTATTATTAAAGAGAAACAGGAAATAATAATAATAATAAAAAAAAACAACAATTATTTCTTAAAATGGAGTCAATAGGAGATAGCCTTCGGAGCTTTCAGAATAATGGGTTTCCAGAAAAAGGGTTCCTGTACTCTCAGACGGGCTAATAGTGTTGAGCTGTAGGGAACATCAGTCATCCTAGCATACAATGGGCAGGCACAATTACAGTTTCAGGGTGGGTGTCACTAAAGGGTGAGTGGAGGGAAAGTTTATTAAGTGAAGTGTTCAAAGGGCTACAAGGTTTATATTAAAGGAGTTGTTACCGTTGAGTTACTTTTTAAGTATGATGTAGAGGGCGATATTCTGAGACAATAGTTTTCATTTTTTTTTTTTATTATTTGTAGGTTTTGAGTAATTTATCTTTTTCAGCAGCTTTCTAGTTTGCATTTGCAGCAATCTGGTTGCTAGAGTCCAAATTACCCTAGCAACCACGCACTTATTTGAATAAGAGACTGGAATATCAATATTCAGGGTCTAAATAGAAAGATGAGTAATAAATAGAAGCAATAACAAATTTGTAGCCTTACAGAGTATTTTTTTTTAGAAGGGATCAGTGACCCTCCTTTTGAAAGCTGGAAATGGATGAAAAAGGCAAATAATTAAAAAAAAAACTATAAAAAAAATAAATAATGAAGAACAACTGAAAATTTTATTATAATTGGTTATTAACTTAAAGATAAACCAGCCCTTTAACATATATAACTCATTTTGTTGTACTTTTATTTTCACTGTTTTTATTTTCGCTTTTTTTGCCTCAGACCTGGCAACTCTGCATAGCCTGAAAATAGGGTTAAAATTGGGTCAAAAACAGGAGGTGGGAGAGATAGCGCTGTAATTCTATACTTTTAAGATCCTAGTTTGCAGAAAGAGCAGAGAGTAACAGCTTGAAGTTGCTCCACTTGTATCGCTTCCTTATTTCACATTGATTTCAGACAAAGGCCCTATGCGTTTGCTCAGTTGTGCCTCGCTCGCTCTCTCTCTCTCCCCGTTCGCCCGCTCCTTCTAACATCAGCCGGATATCATACTACCTACCATCTTCCTCTGAACCATCCACCGGCATGTCTTCCGAATCCTCTCACGTGACCGCTCTCTGCAGCATGCGCTTAATGATGACGTTGTCCATCCCGTAGCCTGGTTGTCAAGCAAAACAATTGTGTTAGCAACAGAGGGGCGAAGTTAGTGATTCGACTCTTTCCAAGCAGCCAGTACGCGGCAGTATTAACAGGTACCAGAGATATTTCTCAGCTGTCTTATATAACCGCATCTGTAACTATCTGTAACTGCTTTCTATAAACAGTGGTGAGGGTTTGAATTAGATTGTGTGTGCTGTCATCAGTGTTTGTTTTAGGAGTTGTCAATTAGGCAGCAAGGAAGTTGTAAAGGAGTGTTTACCTTTAAGTGAACCTTTTAGTATGTTATAGAATGGCTAATTCTAAGCAGCTTTTCAATTGGTCTTCATTATTTATTTTTTATAATTGTTTATTATTTGACGACATCTGATTCTTTCCAGCTTTCAAACGGGGGTCCCATCTAAAAGCAAATACTTTGTAAGGCTACACATTTATTGCTACTTTCTATTACTCATCTTTCTATTCAGGTCCTCTCCTATTCATATATACCAGCCCTCTGTTCAAATCAATGCATGGTTGCTAGGGGAATTCCAACCCTATTACTGAAATAGCAAACTGGAGAGCTGCTGAAGTGAAATAACTCAAAAACCACAGATTAAAAAAAAAACGAAAACCAATTGCAACTTGGCTCAGAATATCACTCCTTGCGTCATACTAAAAGTTAACTCAAAAGCAAACAAACCATTTAAATTAATTTTAGTATGTAAGAATTGATATTCCTATATATTTTAGCAACTGGTCTTCATTTTTTGATTTTTGTAGTTTCTAAAAAATATTTTAGCTTTTTATTAAACTGCTCTATTACTGGAATTTGAGCAGGAGTCTGGTTGCTATGGTTAAGCTTACCCTAGCAACCAAGCAGTGGTGCAAATGGACACTGATGGGGCGTGGTGAAGGATGTGCACCCTACAGTGACAGCACACTCCTGGTAACCATGCTGAAAAACTTCCCTCTACCCTGCTTGTCAATAAATGACTTATCGTGGCTCAGGCAGAACTCAATGGGTGCAGTAGTTACACCACTGCAACCAGGTAGTGATGCAAATGAGAATGAAAAGATGATAGGTGAACAACCCCTTTTTAGCAATAACGCGTGTTCTAACATAATCTGGGTTTGATACATGATATTTGGCCTGCTCCTGGAGTTACAGGTTATAGGTATCACCTATTAACTTTGTGTTGTAATGGGGTTGGAAGGCTTTTTAGTAAGTGAGGGAATACAGGGTTATGGAAGACAGCTCATAGTACAAGTTGATCCAGGGACTAGTCTGATTGCCATCTTGGAGTCAGGAAGGATTTTTTTCCCCCTCTGAGGCAAATTGGAGAGGCTTTCAAAGGGGTTTTTTGCCTTTCTCTGGATCAACTAACAGTTAGGTAAAATATATATATATTATTATATTACTACAGTATGTAAAGATGCTTCTGTATGAATCCTGGACAAGGAAAAGTAACTATACATGCATATTCATCTTCAAGATGCTTTTCTTATTTTATTCATGAACCCTTTATATATCCCAATAACATCATTTTCCAGTGACGTAACTAACAGGGGTGCAGATGGGCCCCAAGGTGGTTATGTCAGAGCCATAATAAGTCATATCATTTTTCTGTAAGCATGCCAGGAGCACACTGGTCTGCATTTATGTAGGGGGGGGGGGTCCAGGACCCAAGCATGTCTGTGGTTAGTTACACCACTACCATTTTTTCTAAATCCACTATAGGAGTGGTGGTGGCAAGTGTTTTTTAATGTCTTTTGCTTTCAGTTGTTAAACCCAGTCCACTTTTTGTAGTGCATATAACTCTATGGATGAACTTGTTCCCTCAGAATGTCAGCTTCTTTATATCCCAACCTCCCTAATGGTCCTGTCCAGCGAAGGGAACAGTTCTGCTGGGGACGTGCAACTAATGAAAACTCCTATTCCAGCAAAACTCTTATGGGCAATTGGAACCAGGAACACTTTGACCTGTGTCATTTAGAGAAAAGGAAGCCTCTGCCATCACAGGTACTTTAGGAACCCATAGAGTCATAGACAGTGTAATCTGCACAAAATGGCAACATATATTTATTCAGCTGGAATGTGAGTGATGCTGCATTTAAAGATATCAGACATCATTTGCAATATTAAATAGGGTGGAACCAATCACCTTTGATAACTTTTGCTTTTTAATTGCTTGGACTTCCATTATTCAAGGTGCAATGTCTTGCCCTATGTTGAAAGGAACATGTATTATATAGGCCACTCATTGTTCCTTCAAAATTGAATATTTATGATAATTTATGTAACAAACAAACAGGTACGGTATCCATTATCCAGAAAGCTCCGAATTATAGAAAGGCAGTCTCCCATAGACTCCCATTTTATCCAAATTTTTAAAAATGATTTCCTTTTTCTCTGTAATAATAAAAAAGTACCTTGTATTTGATCCAAACTAAGATATAATTAATCCTTATTGGAAGCAAACCCAGCCTAATGGGTTTATTTAATCTTTACATACATTTTAGTAGACTTAAGGTATGAAGATCCAAATTATGGAAAGATCCATTATCCGGCAAACCCCAGGTCCCAAGTATTCTGGATTACAGGTCCCATACCTGTAGTTTATACTATGCAGCATTTTCTTCCATAACTCAGTTGTTCACCCCACTTCATTGATACATTATTTTTAAATATTGATCCTCCATTGTTTAACTTTACATTTTGTAACATGTATACAATTTGGATCATTGGATGCATCCCTTCATAATCCTTATCACATGGCCATTCTTTGGCCTGTAATATAATATTTTTAGTCTTCAAAGACCCTGAACAGCATTGGTTTTCCACATGCAGTAACAAAAAAAAGCCTGAGCTTTTTCAAGAAATAAATATATAGTATATTTGGAGAATGTGATTGGAAAGCAATTACTAAGAATTGGATATGTCTAAAGTTGCAGTAGCAGTAATATTTCATGGGTCCCTATGTTATTTAACTTCTCAGGGATTCCTCAGATCAGGTTTGTACAGTTCCAGCTGGTTATTGACTAAACTCTATTTCTGTAGAATGCCTTTCTTGGTTGATGGGAACATCATATACCCTGTATCAGGAGAATTACTAGTAGAAGAAATGTCTTATTAGGCACGCTGTTTGTACTAGCCCTATAGTTTCTGCCTGAGCATGATCCAATAATCATGAAACAATTTATACCTGGTTCAGTACACCTGGTTTACAAGGTAGTCATTTTGCTAGTTTTTTTTATATGGATAGCAATATATAGATTGATCAGTATATTGCACTGAATTACAGAATTACCACATATCTTGGGAGTTCCATTCCATTGATATGAATGGAATTCCCAGATGAAAATCCCATGCACCTTGTATTTTAGTTGCTTTAACTACTATGAATTTCTCTGGTTTCAGTATGATCACTATTACCAAAGTTCCTACTCGTCTTCATACAACAAGATGAAAACTGGGTCACATGGTGAGTGAATTTTGTGGATATTATTATATGCATGCCTCCCGCATATCTCCAGACAGTTAATTAAACTTTCTCTAAAGGCACTGTATGTTGTGTTTACAAAATTTTGTCTTTTTTTACATTGACTTTTAAAATACTTGTGATACTTTCCTTTTAAAGTGCTACCAGCCTTTCAGGATAGGTTCATCTTTTTTTTTTTTTTTCCTTAATAGCTGTCAAAAGGGAGCCTCATGTTTTCCCAGGACATCAACCTGAATTAGACTCACTGGACTCCAAACCTCTGCAGAAGTCTTGCTACATGCTAGATTATTGTCATCCGTTACATGCCCCATTTGAAGAGCCAGAGAAGAAATGAAACTGCCTTATATTTTTAAGAACTTCATAAAATGAATGAGAGTCAGTAGCGAAAAGACTGTCCCTAACAATCCAAAATAATAATGATAAAACTAATAATAAAATATGTTCAAATATTATGAGTTGTCGGTGGTTCAAAATTATTAATGAGGATAAATGCAGTATGCACATGCTGTATACTGTATCGACAGGTAGGCATGTATCGACAGGTAGGCAGTAGTGGACATTAATTAACTAATTACATGAAAACATGAATGATAAAAATACAGTACTCCAGCGTTTGGAAGGATTGTACCACCTCCAGCCCAGTGTGACTGACTCTGTCGGCTCAGGTAAGTATTTCTGGGTAGGGGAAAGCATTTGGCCAGAAATATTTAGGTGCTACAAATCCTAAGTAATACTAACACTTTTCTATGAATTTTCATAGGACCGTGTCAGTATCACTTTAATGTTCACTTAATATGTAATCCAATTATTAAAAAAAAGGCTGAAAAGTTTCCATCAAATTTAAATGTCAAAATTAAACCTTCCTAACTGCGAGTTGTTCCAGAGGAAGTTAAAAAATCCCTCTTAAACCATACTTAATATTAGAGGGTGAAAAAGAAATCCTATCTCCAAGAGGTAATTGTAGCAGTCCCTGGATTAATTTGTAGTAATAATTAATAGTTCATTCAGACAGGATATTTTGTTGCCATGATTAATCTCCTCCAGCAGGGAAGACAAAACAGCCAAAGTTACCTTATTGTTGGGATAATGTAAACGGCTGGTGGTAAACCATATGCATTGTGTAGTAGCCTGAAGTTGGGCTACTATATATGTTACATATGTTTTACCACCAGCAATTTTCATTAATCCAATCCCAGTAGGAAGGTAACTTCATATGTTTTGTAGCACTCTAGAGGAGATTAATAACAGCAATCAAAAGAAAATGTAAACATTATTTTAATTATAATTTTTGGTTTAGAATCTTCACGTTGTTATTCTGGTGCTAAAATGTAAACTAAAATTAAGATTAACATTTAATTCAACCACAGGACAGCAATCAAGCATCTCGGTAGGCTTACTCTCACTCATCTCATATACTCTAACTCTTTTATATAAAAGCAACATGACAAAAACATAAGTTTATCTTGGCTTTATTTGTAGTAGTAATTTGCTTTGGTCACAAGACAACACATAAACATGTAGCTGTTTAGTATGAGGTTCTAATTATGGCAGGGTGGAACAGTATCATCGATGCTTGGAAGAGGTAACAGGCCCTACTTTTTACTGATGGATGTCTTTTCTTCACGAGTAATAGGGATGCTGCGTTCAGGTACTTCAGAGAGCTTTCTTGGTCCAGAGACTGTCAGTACACCATCTGGAGACAGAGTTGAGGTGATGGATTGGGGATCAACATCTGATGGAATTTTGTATCTTCGTTGGAAATCTCTGGAAACAAAGCCATGTTCATCCTGAAACATGAACATTTAGATATTAGTAGATGATAACTGTCAATATTATTTCTGAAGCCATAACATCTTAGAATTATTTCCATTTAAGTAAATTTGACCTATGCAAAACAAAAAGTTCACAAGGGTTGCAAAGAATATGGTGATGTTATATGAATAATGGATATTATTATACATTTTGAATGTGTTTTATGTCAAAATAAGGTAATGGTTTACAAAAATATTGCCATACTTTGCTCACTTTGGCAGCAAAAAACATGTTTCCAAACAGCACTCATATATTTATCAAAGACTGAAGTTAGAGATCACCACAGTACGCTAGAGTGAAATACCACCACTCGCCATTCATTTCTATGGGATTTTTAAAGGCGTATTTATCAAAGGGTGAAAGTTCACCCTTTGATAAATACGCCTTTAAAAATCCCATAGAAATGAATAGAGAAAGGCGGTATTTGACTCTAGTGGACTGTGGTGATCTCTAACTTCACTTTTTGATATATATACCCCATAGCTGGGTCCTGCAAATTTTATAGGCAGCAAAGGTAACCTGTCAATAGCCTTTTATCAAAATATGTGACTATTTCCTCAACTTTGATGCTAGTTTCTCTGTCTTTCACTCCCTTTGTTGTCTGAAGTCATCTGGAAAAAAGATAGGAAAACCTAATAGTACAGTAGCTGACCAGTCCCTGCCTGATGACAATGACAGACCTTTATGTGGAGCTTATAAATATCATAATGCACATAACACAGCTGAATACTTGATTTAAAAGAAAATTCTAAACCATTTGAAATGATCAAACCTTCAATATTAAAAGCTATTGTGCCCTTTCCTCTGTTTCAACCCTAAAAAAGCTCCATAAAGTCTTGGAGGAATATTTTTCTATTATCTCTTTTCTCATCAGATTACCTAAAGACAAAAAGTTCCAAACTTTCCAAAAAGAATTCATGAGTTTTGGTAATAGGATTGCTGCTTCTTCCGTATCAGGATTTACCTTTTCAGAGAAAAATGCCATGTTCTTGTGCATCCATCCAGTTGTTTGAGCAGAACAGGAAAGCTCCACCTAAGATGGACATTTCTATTGGTATCAGTAACCAATAAAAACATAAAATGGATCTTCTGCCTGAATGCCTGTTTCTGCTTCCAGGTCTCTGAAAGCTCTTATCAGTACTTATAAATAAAAGTTTCCATTTTGGAGATTTGCAGTGCAATTTTTTGGAGCAAATATTCAGGCAAACCTTTCCCCCACTGGATGAATTCACATTGTAGCGTGATTTTATTTGTAAGCAAGATCTAATTAGCTTTAAAACTTACCTGCCGTTCTTCATGCACCCCATGGATTTCAATAAAATCTCCAACAATCTTCACCTTTAGTTCTTCTGGTGAGAAATGCTTCACATCCAAGTTTACAGAGAATTTATCCTTATCAATTCTCATCTGCAGGAAGTAAATCAACACATGCATGATTAATGGCACAGTAGCTGCTACTTGTGGCTACAAAATACCCTGCCATAGACAATACGGAGAATTGCCTTAGCAAAGCCAGTTATTGGCCATTCTATGCCACTTCTCATCCAGTATGGAATAGTATTTGACATTGCTCACTCTAATAAGGCTTCATTTTATTCATGTTGAAATCCTTTATGCAGATGTAATACATTACTCTCTCATTTTTTTCCAAGCTCCCTTGCTTTTTCTACATCCATATTGCTGTACATTGAATACTTTCCTGTTAATGTTGTTTTTAACAATGTTTTATTCTCCTCCCTTACACTATTTGTAAATCTGTTTTCCAATATCAAAAGTAGGGATGCACCGAATCCAAGATTCAGCCAGGATTCGGCCTTTTTCAGCAGGATTCGGCCTTTTTCAGCAGGATTCCTATTCGGCTGAACCGAATCCTAATTTGCATATGCAAATTAGGTGAGAGAAATCGCGTGCCTTTTGTCACAAAACAAGGAAGTACATTTTCCCCCTACCCACCCCTAATTTGCATATGCAAATTAGGGTTCTGATTCGGTTTGGCCGAATTCAAAAAAGGGGATTCAGTGTATCCCTAATCAAAAGCATCAATAAACCATCACAATTGGCTTTGGGCTGTGGTAAATTTGGATTCCATTTAACAATTACTGACAATAAAATTTAGGAATGCGATTATCACATTCCAGACATTGATTTGATCCATATTTTATTTGTCACATGAAGTCATCTGCTTGTATAAATAGCTATGTACACAGTCATGCCCATCAGCAGTAATCCTTATTTGGATTCCATAAACTCTTCCATTCCTACCCAGGTCACATGCTTAATACTTCCCACTTGAATCATTACATCATAAACTGACAATGCACTTGTTTTGTTTTTTGGAAGAACAGTGCATTGATATCAAGTATTGTATAAAGAGTCTTGTGTTCCTGTTATGAAAAATACAAAGATGAATTGTTTTCCTCTAAGTAGCTGACAACATATTTCTGTTCTAAAATAGAAAACAATATTCCTTACACAATAAAACTGTATGAAGTCTGCGACTATGCTAATCCTGGCAAGTGGAACAAAGTGACCTTCACAGGGTATAGTTGATTTAGAATATATGAACATACTAAATACGTCTCATTGCCAGCATTATTTAAAATAGAATCTTTTTTTGCATTGCTTTATAATAGCCAAGCAGTTGATGCTCACCATTGATACATGCCGTGCCCACATACAGGGATTTAAATGTTTGTGCCTTTGATGAAATCCAACAAGAGCAAATGGCTAAATACAGCCCCCCCCCCCAGACTACTGAGATTACGTGTGGACCTGCCTAGGCATTCTCTTGTTTTCCCAAGTGCACTCAGCCTTGTGACTTGTGCTTTGATAAATTAATTTACTCCTGCACTGTAAATTGGGAGAAACCCCCAGGAGCCTTTCAACAACACAATTGGCAGGTAACAAGATAGCAGGGTTCCCTGAAGCAGTGGAGTAACTATATGTTACTGGGCCCCACAGCAAATTAATTTTAAGCCCCCCAACATATCCAGAGATTGTCCTGTTTTATCAATTTATTTTGAAATTGCTCATTGGGTCATGTGGCCCCCTAAACCTCCTGCTTCCTCTGTAGTTATGCCCCTGCCCTGAAGGATTCTGCCACAACTGAGAATGCCTCCATGTTTCTATGATGCTGCCTCTGTTCTACTTTGAGGAGATAGAACATGCTAGTAGAGAAAACATCCTGTATTTTATAAGTGGGGAAACAGGCAAAACTGTCCTCATTGCATCTCTTAAGTGCAATAGCAGGTGGAACATTTTGTCACCCTTGAGAAATCTCATTGCCTGCAGACAACTAAGTACATAAAAATACATTTGAATTGCTCCATATGTCAATAATGGTGGGTAAAACTGACATCTTACCTAATTGCGCAACAATGTGGGAGCATTTTAATGCAATTATTCAAGAAGTCGGTTATACCTATGGCATTGGGAACAATTCAGAGGTATTTTGGATGTTTTGTTGCCCATCTGCAACATTGTTGTGATTTCCTGTGGGCAAGAAATAGTCCCATGTGCTAATTCCTTATGGGCTACAGCACATGGAGGGGGGATGCTGTGGTTAAAAAAAGCCTTGTCTGCATGTGTCTATAAAGATTCTCATTTATCCAGGTCAAGAGATATACTGCCTGTCACAGCTTCATGGGGAGGTGACATTTAGATTTCCCTCAAATACATGAAATACATTAATATTGTAGTACTGGGAAAAATGAAGAATTGATTATAATGAGGAAAATGGTTGAGATTTTTGTACTGGGTGGTCAACAGTGGCTGACCTGTATGGAGGGTAACTGGCTGAGGTCAGAGACATTGCAAAGATGGCTATATTGGGTGAAAATAAAAGAGATGGCTGCATTTTGGAATGAGAGAGATGGCTGTTCTGGGAGGAAATGATAGAGGTGCCTGTACATGGGGGGGAAATAACAGAAATGACCATAAAATGGATAAATCAGAAAGATAGGTGTGCTACAAAGACATGTATAAATGGACTTAACTGCAAAAACTGGTGTACTGGGAAAATAGCAGAACTGGCTGTAATGGAGAAAATTGCAGAGCTGATAGTACTGACAGATGTGCAATGCTAAGCAGCAATTGAAGAGAAAGAGAATACTTAACTGGGAAAAATGGGGATAGGGCTAATGCTGCATCCTCATGCTTAAATTAACAGGTATTTTACTATAGCAATAAGTAATAGGAGATACTTCCAATCTAGGACTGGGTGTGGTCACACACAAAATACTTATGTGGATGAGCCTGGATTTCACTTTTAGTGGTACCGTTATACAAACAATATAATAATAACTGCTGGTATTTGTAAGTTTCCCACAGATTTACACAGGGGTTAACCATTTACAGTGCTAGCATGCTCATAGTATTTGGTGAGTTTTGGCACCAGCAAGCATGTCTCAGTCGAAACCAAGCTGTGCTCAAACCATATCTAGAAATTTTTATATTTCTAGGGCTGATTTATACAGCAGCATTTGTATCAGTTCTAGGCACAGTTATCAACTCCCTATCAAAACTATTTTAAGGAGTGCATTAAAATGTGTTTTCCTATCCACCCTTTTTTTCATCTCTAAGGGGCACATTTACTATAACTTGGAAAACAAATACAACCAAATTCCCTTCCACAATATTAACTGATATATCAATAATTTTTCTCAAGCTTCAGAACGTCACAGCATCAAATCGAATCGTATGATTGACACTCCAAAAACTCGACTTTTTCAGAATATCAGATGAAAACCCTGAATTTTTTGGATTATCAAGCGCAGATCACAATGTAAAGAACCAACTTCAGGGACATCTGCCATTGACTTCTACATGACCCCGACAGGTTTGAGATAGGGTATTATCAGATTTGGATTTTTAGCAGCTTTGGGGTATGATAAATATCTAAATATCTTAAAATTAAAAAAAAGTTTCCATAAAAAAATTGTTTTCCCTCTAAAAACCTCAACCAGAAAAAAAAATTGAGATTTAATAAATGGGCCCCCTAATGTAGATAAGACATTTCTAATGACACCCCAATATACACTGATCACAGATTAAATTAAATAACTGATCCATCGTCTTCTCCTTTCCAAATGTATGTTTGTTTTTGTTCCTTTGTACTATGTTTAAGACACTGTTCCAATGGTATGGCAATATTTGTGAAATATAATATAACTGGTGATAATACGCTTGCATTAGCATATTAATAGTTACTTTTGATGTCAATACTAATTGAAAACATTCATCTCTGATTTATTGTACTTAGGTGGATCACTCAGCATCTTTGTAAAGGTATCTATTTGTACTGCGAATGTAGAAAAACATCAACTTTGAATAAATATTGCTACTGAATGTAATTGCCCTTTTTTATAAGCATCATAAGATCAAAGTGATCTTAAAAAGCAATGCAAAACGTTATCTAAACACCCAGTTCTCCCTTTAGCCTATAATAGCACCAGCACCTTACAGGTTTAAAGAGAAAACTACCTCAGACAGTCCACTGTCTATCCAGCTTGGAAGTCTGAAGCTGGGGTATCTGAAGAAGAAAGGTGATAGCAGACTGGAACTTGGGAAAAGTTCAGCCTCATGCAGGTGTTCTCCAAAATGCTGGTCAAAGATCTTGTTTGGTCCAAACAATGAGTAAAAGTGGCGACGGAACCAAGGATGTTGGATAGCTACATCCATTTTCTAGCTGCTTTTCTTGCTGCCTTAACTCAGTTTAAGGTCTGAGTTAGCCAACTAACCTGGAGCTCTTATATACAGTGGACTGCCAGTCGGCTCCACCCTTGCACCCGAACATTGAACATTCTGGAAAATTGAAGTCAGGTGATTTCATTATTCAGCCATGATCGTCTGCTCCCATTCAGCAGAGAGCCGGTGGACATGTGCCATGACAGTTTCTCTATTCACTCTTCAGCCCACTGAATTAACAAGAAGAAATGCTGATTGTTGTTCTGTTTTCTTTCCTACTTCTGTGCTCTTTGGCTCAACAGATCATTTCAGCCACTCTCCTGTAACTTGACAAGGATGATTTCATGCCCAGATCTGACAGATGATAGTGTAATCGCAATGTAATTTATTTAATCCTTAATGCTCTACAAACATCCATCCCTCTTCCAGCTTCCTACAGGGCACGTATCAACAAGGATGGCTTCATTCTTGTCATAGCATTACTGGCAGAGGGGGCGTTAAATGCCTACATGGGTGTGATCATTGCTGACAAAGGAGCTAAATATACACACAATGTGCAATTATTATTTTATTATAATGTTATTCATTTGTTACTAAGTCTGTCATCAGGTTGAACAAGTAACATGTGAACTATGTTTATGTTTTTATATTTTTGTTTGTTTGCTCAGAATCCACATACAATATAAGAAATTATGCAGTTTCCAGGCTAGAGAACTTAACGCAGAAATATGAAAAAGTGTCCCTGTGATCTATTCTATTTACAGGAACCTTAAGCCTCAGCATCTAAAGGATTTTGGGGGCTTAATGGTATTATAATCTCCCCTCCCATCAGCTTCCAGTGATTAAAATGTTGAAGGCAGAGGCAGCTCTCTCCCATCTGTACTGCAGCCAGACACCTTGATAGAAACATCCTTATTTTCCTGTTCAGGCTGATGGAAGGTAGAACTGTGCCTCACACCTATCCCATGAGTGCAGAATATGAATTTGCTAACCCAACCAAGATTTTTGAACAAAACTTTGGAGAAGGTAACTAAAAATGTCCATTATTTTTGTTGGTTTGATTTAACTGGCTAAATAAAGAAAGGGAAAGAAAATGAAGCAAAAAAAATAAATAAAGAAGATTGAAAAAAGCAGAAATTGCATAACCTAAAAATAATATATTAAGTTTCAGAGACATCAAAAATGAACTCTCTGAAACATTAAAGCAAGTAATACAATTTTATATTTTCTACATTTCATTACAGCCTCCCAGAATCCTGGCTTATTTACTAAATGTATTAAGGAAGCTGTTTATATTTACACTTGCACAGGGGGAACTTGAGTAGCAACTCAGCTTTCAGCACTCTCTAGTGACCATACCATACCTCCACTATACCTCCAAAACTTTGGCATTCATTTCTTGTGCTTTTATGTAAGTAACAAAAAAAAGTTACATCCAAAACCCCCTAACAGAAATGACATTGCAAATGTTTGTGTCACAATGTTCCTTTGATACTGTGTGTGTCTGTGCTTTACAGTATTTTCCTCTGTTTATCCATTTATCCATCTTGGTTATCAAAATTGTACCATGACTGACAAGGAGGCCTCACAAGGGAAGTTGTACTTTTATTACATGTATGGGATTCATTATCCAGAAAGCTCCGAATTACAGAAGAGAAAATCTGTCATAGATAACATTTTTTCCAAATAATCCAATTTTTTAAAATTGAGTTCCTTTTTTCTGTAATAATAAAACAGTATCTAGTACTTGATCTTAACTAAGATATAATTAATGCTTACTGAAGGCACAACCAGTCTATTGGGTTTATTTAATGTTTACATGATTTTTCTAGTAGACGTAAGGCATAAAAATTGAAATTACGGAAAGATCCATTATCTGGAATAACCCAGGCCCCGAGCATTCTAGATAAAAGGTCCCATACCTGTATTATGTATTTCTAGAGCACCAACATATTGTGCAGCTACTTTTACCTTATATATTTTATATACTTTATATAATAAAAGATAGAATAATTTATATTATTTAAGGTTTTTAGAAAGTGAAATGTCTTGGCTTCTGACATACTACCATGTAGTACACAGTTTAGTTTATGTTTGTGCTGGTTACTGGTGCTGGAGATGGGTCATATAAATAGTAACACAGCTGTTCCGTCTCTCATTGTCTCTTGGCATAGACAGTGACTGTGCATTGGTATTTTATTGAGATGACTAAGCATTTCTAATAAGTGACAGACACAAACAACAATTGGCATTAGTTAATCTTACCATCACTGTCGATTGAACTACAGTAACTCCTAATATGTTTAAATTCTTGGACTCCTTATAAAGTGTTTTCAAAATCTATGCTATTATCGAGTAAAGGGAGAGGGTCTGCTGAGGGCCACTTGAGTTAATATTCACATACTCCCATGGTCCAATACTCAATACAAGTGTTTATACCTCATTTCGGCTCTATGGTATATAAACTATACTTCTAAACTGTAGGGGTCATTTACAGAGACGCCAGACCCACGTGCAGGAGCACAAAGGGAGTGTTATTAAAGGTGTACAGAAAGCTAGAGACACAGTGGTAGGAAAGGCACTGTTAAAGCTGCAAGCAGAGACAGTGATTCCTTCATACCAGACTGGGGGGACAAAATCACCTCTTAATTTCCATTAAAATACAGCATATGTTTCAACCAAATTATGTTCAACATATACACAAACTTTCCAAGCTCCCAGAACCTCAGTCTTATTATGCGATGATCAGGCTGCCACTATTATTTATGTATAATGCTTTCTTTATCTTGATTTTGTTACTTTTTTCTACCATCGTTCACCGCCTTTCAACACTTATTTACAAAACTTCTGGCAATGTCTTCTTATCTTCTAGTAAGCAATATAAAGCCTGTGCTAGTCTTTTCGCTAGCTATTGCGGCAGGGACTTGTATGTTTGATGATGTGTCACGTTTGTAATGTGCTGTAGAATATGTCGGAACTATAAAAATAAATGATAATAATAAATGTAGCTGTCATTTACTGCCATCTCAATGGTATAATGGTAGCTTTAAACTGATATTTATTATTTTATGTAAAACATATACTCTGAATGACTATTCTCTCACCTTTTGTTCTGTTTTTCAGGCCTTTCCCCAAAGGATCTTCTGTGCCCTACATTATACCATGGTTATTACATCAGGCCAAGGATCAACAAACAGACAGATAGGGGCTTTTCTGAAATCAATAGGAATGAACATAAATTCCAAGCATTCCTAGATGTTTGCCATTTTCTCCCAGATGAGATCAGTGTTCATACAATGGACAACCTCCTAGAAATATCTGCACAACATCCACAGAAGATAGATAGCCATGGCTTTGTTAGTAGGTCATTTAACAGGAAATACATTTTGCCCTTGGATGTAGACCCTCTTCTAGTAAAAGCTAAGTTGTCCCATGATGGAATCTTAAGCATCGAGGCTCCCAGGAACGGTGTGGACCTGAATGGAGAAATCAATGTGGTAAAGATAGAAGTTCAAAAGTCTCCTGTAGCAGAAGCTGAAAGTTCCAAGGAGAAGACCAAAGACGTATTTGATTAAATAATAGGAGTTGTTTGCTTTCAAATTAACTTTAAGTATGATGTAGAGAGTGATATTCTGAGACCATTTTCAATTGGTTTTATTTTTTTATTATTTGTGTTTTTTTGAGTTATTTAGCTTTTTATTCAGCAACTCTCCAGTTTGCAATTTCAGCCATCTGGTTGCTAGGGTCCACATTACCCTAGCAACCATACATTGATTTGAATGAGCGACTGCAATATGAATAGGAGAGGCCTGAATATGAAGATGAGTAATAAAAAGTATCAAAAATATATCTGTAGCCTTACGGGGCATTTGTTTTTTAGATGGGGCCAGTGACCCCCATTTGAAGAGTTAGAAGCAAACAGCAAATAATTCAAAAACTATAAAATATAAGTACTGAAGACCAATTGAGAATTTGCTTAGAATAGGCCATTCTATAACATACTTAAAGTTAATTCAAAGATGAATCACCCCTTTAAGAATGCAGCTTCTTAGCTTAAAGGGATTCTGTCATGATTTTTATGGTATTGTTTTTATAACTAAATTACACTAAACAAATGACTGTGTACATTGCAAGTAATTCAAAATTTAATAAATGTATTCTTTTACCAATAAATTATTATTTTTTAGATGCAATATTGGTGTGTAGGCAGCCATCTCAGGTCATTGTGCCTGCTCAGATGCTTTCTGAGAGAGCTAGCACTTCATTATGGAACTGCTTTCAGATACAGTAGACTATTGTTTCTCCTACTCAATGTAACTGAAGGAGTTGTGACTTGATGTGTTTAGCGAGACCTAACACATTTTCTTTAGCAATGCAGGTGCCAGGATGCTATCTGTTTACCTTCCCATTGTTTTGTTGATTGGCTCCTGGGGCGAAAGGGAGGGGTTGATATCACTCCAACTTGCAGCGCAGCAGAATGACTGAAGTTTATCAGAGCACAAGTCACATGACTGAGGGCACCTTGCAAACTAACATGTCTAGCCCCATGTCAAATTTCAAAATTAAATATAAAAAAAAATCAGTTTGCTCTTTTGAAAAATGGATTTGAATTCAGGATTCTGCTGGATGATTGTGTGATGCATTTTGTAAAAAACATGTTTTCCCATGACAGAATCGCTTTAAAGTGCTGTGTGATAACATATGATTAATTCGCCATTACAGTTCACATTTTGTTTTTGGCTTAATTCTATTTGAAAAACATAAATGTAAGTAAATAAAAGGATTAAACATGAAATAAACCTAAAAGGATTGTTTTGCCACCATTTACAAATTCAAGCAACTTAGGATCAAGTAAAAGGTACTGTTTTTTTTTTATACAGGATAAAAATAAAACAGGTTTCCACATAAGCCATCCCATACCTGTATAATATATACATTAACCAAAAATATTTTTTTCTCATCTAAATTTGGTGGGGGAATTAGGGCAAATGCCCTCTCTCCCCTGCCCTAAAACAAAATGTGCATTTTTTTAAAGTAGCAGTGTGAATGGGTCTGTACTATAATGAACTACTTAGAATTTTTTCACCACTTTGTTAATGTGACACTTAAATACAGTATTATTTATGAGAGTTTTTCCATTTCTCATATGTCCAAGGATTTCTCTTAAGCTTACAGGAAATGGAGTCCATGTAAACCCACTACAGTTAAATACAGCAGCTGTTGCCATTTATCATGTAATGTTTCCAATTTAACTTTCATCCATTCAGAACAGCTGAAGTAATAAACACCAAGTGCACAAGCTTGAGCTTAGCAAAACTGAAGCTATGGTGTGAATATATTCAGCCACAATAAAATAAACTGCAAAAAAGTATAAAGCTCATTAGAAAATAAGTACCCATTTTTGTTTAATCAATGGATGGCCAGTTACTTGGTAGACTACTAGCAGGCAAACAATTCTCCAAAGGGCCAACGAAACAGATATTGAGTAGCTACTGTGTAGGCCAACAGTTGGTGCTAAACTATAACTTTCGATATGAAGGTTCCAATCCAGCAAAGCGGCCTCAAAGTTAAATATCCAATAAGATGAAAAAAACTCTGAAACATCTTAAAACCTATTGCACGTTCACTACTGAGCAGTAGTGGTCTAAGCACTTGTGATCTTTTTGACAGCAAGTTGGCACTGCCCCATGGCCTTCACCTAAAAATGTATGGTCGGGCCATTTTGGCCTCATTTACCAAGAAAGTGTATGCAATACATTGTGTTTTTCCCCACAATACAGTGTTATTTCCCAGAATTCAAGTGTAATTATGGGCACCTGAAAGTAGCATTTATGGCAACATGTCATTTACCAATGCATACACTATTTTAAACCTGCATCAGTAAATTACACACAAGTCGTTGAAAATTCCCTAAATCTATTATTTAATTTAAGATTAATCCCAGTGCTTGTTGAAGGAGTTGGATTCTGCTGAACCCTAAGGGGCCTATTTAGGATCATTAAAAATTCCTAATTTTTTCATGAGTCAAATTTTTTCTCTAATGCTTAATTCAGTATTCTGATATAGACTTGTTTCTATGCAGCCAGGCACCCATTCAGGGGTAGTCACATGTGCTGCGTCTTGTTGTAAGCTAAAATACCATTGTTTCCTAAGGGGACGATCTTTGCTATACTTTGTTGACATTTGTTACCCCATAGGAAGCAATGAGAACTATTTTTTGCCAACTTGTAGTACAGCTTGCTTGCATGGAGAAGGGAAAAGTAGAGAAATAAAAATGATCACTAATTAAATGGGTAGCCAAGAATTGTATTTCCAAGCCATGCTCTTCTCCTCTAGCCCACCAAAAGTCATTATTTGCATTAAATGAATACAATGGTAAAATAAAAATACAGTTTAAAAAAACCGTATATTGGTGACCCTTTAGTCATCTTCATGCTCAGCTTCCTAAGCAGAAATTTATTATGCAGGACAGAGGAATGCAAGGTGGCGGGCCAACTGTCCTGCTGACCTGCCAATGTTGTTAGTCTCCTTTTGTCTGTTAGGTGGTTAAAACAAACTACTGGACAGCCTTTGTTCTACTTTCCTGGCACAGCACGAGTGACACAAAACATCAATTTGTAGTTATTTAAATATATTAATAATGACACTGTTGAGTTGTTTCAGTGATTTCAGTGCAATGTTGGGGAGAATATCACATTTTCCATTACTTCTTCAGTACATATTTTTAATCATTACATAATACCCGTTTGTTACAAAATAATGATGGAATGACCACAACAACAACTAGGCAATATTGTTTTCAGGAGGATTAAAATAGGTATTAATTGCTATTAATATTAAATGTGAGGTACTAGGTTCATTTGAGGTTTCATTTAATACATGGGCATCAGCACAGGGTCCACAATTAGAGACTATATTCATTGAGATAAATTGCAACCCCTCAGTGATTCACATCATCCTTGTCCCTTATTAAAAATAATAATAACAACTATTAAAGTGCTCTTCATGGTGGGGTGCCAATTTGTAAGGTTCTTTCATAACAGTAAGAGAAGCCAGTTATTATTATTTTTGGGGATTTTAATAAAATCCCTTAATTTAGGGGCCAATTCACTAACTTTGAGTGAAGGATTCGAAGTAAAAAAAACTACTTCGACTACTACTACTGGACTACTTCGACCTTCGATTACGACTACGACTTCGAATCAAAGGATTCGAACTAAAAATCGTTCGACTATTTGACCATTCGATAGTCGAAGTACTGTCTCTTTAAAAAAAACTTCGACCCCCTAGTTCGCCATCTAAAAGCTACCGAAGTCAATGTTGGCCTATGGGGAAGGTCCCCATAGGCTTTCCTAAGTTTTTTTGGTCGAAGGATAATCCTTCGATCGTTGGATTATAATCCTTCGAAGGATTTAATTGTTCGATCGAAGGATTATTCCTTCGATCGTTCGATTGCAGTTTTTGTGCAAAATCCTTCGACTTCGATATTCGAAGTCGAAGGATTTTCATTCCCAGTCGAATATCGAGGGTTAATTAACCCTCGATATTCGACCCTTTGTGAATGTCCAAGTGTAATGTCTTTACATTCCCTTTAAGTGTGCAGTCTTCACTCTTTTTCGCTGTCCATTTTATGTTTATTTGGAATGATCATTTTTCTTGAAAAAACAAAGCACAACATAAGATATTGTTTAAAGGAACAGTTCAGTGTGAAATAAAAACTAGGAATATAGATATAGGCTGTGCAAAATAAAAAATATTTTTAATATAGTTAGTTAGCCAAAAATGTAATGTATAAAGGCTGGAGTGACTGGATGTGTAATATAACAGAACACTACTTCCTGCTTTTCAGCTCTCTAGCTCTGAGCTAGTCAGCGACTCGAAGGGGGGCCACATGGTACATATCTGTTCAGTGAGTTTGCAATTGATCCTTAGCATGCAGCTCAGATTCAAAAACAGATATGACCCATGTGCCCCCCCCCCACGTCTCTGATTGGTTGCTGCCTGGTAACCAGGGTAGCCAGTCAGTGGAAACCAAGAGAGCTGAAGAGCAGGAAGTAGTGTTCTGGCTATTATGTTATACATCCAATCACTCCAGCCTTTATACATTACATTTTTGCCTAACTAACTATATTAAAAATATTTTTTATTTTGCACAGCCTATCTATTTACCCAGTTTTTATTTTTACACTGAACAATTCCTTTAAAACAAGGAGCAACAATGTACAACCTACCAATCAACAACAAACTCTAAAAATATTGGCATAAGATAACATTCCTAATCTCCATTTGACAAATAGAAAGGTACAAATTAGTGCACAGTGGCTATTTATCCTTTGAGAAAATCTAAGGCTAGGGCCAGACAATGTTTATTACTGCGGATTGTCCACAGATGGATTCTTGGCCTGAGGAGAAACACAGGCCGAGATCTGACATTGTCTAGCCCTGGCCTAAATGGAGCATATAGCATTTTTAAATGTATCCTTATCATGTAAATTCCGCCATTAATGATTACCTTTAAAACCTACACCTTTAGCTAAACTCCCCATAGATTTTCTGTTACATGTTATTGTTAGAGTGGTAAGCTTGTCCCCAAAGTTGAAGGGAATCTGTCACACAGACATAAAAAGTTGTTTAATAAAAGTCCTTTAAAAATTAAACACAAAACCCAAATTCTTTTTTTTTTATTTTTTTTATTAAAACATTCATACCTTTTAGAAATTTGCTTAAGCTGTCAATTTTATATTGCCTGCCCCTCCTCTATGCCTTAGGCATAGTAAAATTTTTACTTTTCATTCAGTACTTCCTAGATGTCACTGCTCTCCTCACATTCTCCCTACCTCCTCTCCATCTAATTGTGTAGCCAGTGCATGGGCATTGGTATCAGGTGTCCCATTCTGGCTCATAAACAAGATGTTGGGATGATGCAACATTTGCCTTAATAACAGTGTCCACAAAATGGCACCTGCCTGCTTGCTGTGATTGTGAATTTCAAGACTAAAAGAAACAAGATTGAAATATTTTTATAGTGCAATTAAAGTTTATTTTAGTTGACTAACTACATAAAATAGGATTTGGAATTCTTAGTGTGACAGGTCCCTTTTAAATACTTGCTCTTGACACTATGATTTTTCCACAACATCAGAATACAGCACTACACAATATGTTGGCACTCTATAAATGCATGTTAATAAAATAATAATACCACTGTATAAAAAGCATTCTCAAATGTGTATGCCGGTCACGTGGTCAGGTCGAGCAAGGAGAGCATGGGTACATGCAACCCTTAATCATACAAACTATTCCTTGTATTAAAAACATTCCCAATGGCAGAGAATTATGTCAAAGCAAAGAACAGAATGATGATGTAATCATAAGATGAAATGAATGCACCAAGGTTGTATCTTGCACAAATCTCTTGCAATACTTGCAGTTAGAACATAAGATATGTATAAAAGCAGGTAATTCCTAAAGAGAACTATTATACCTCTAAAAAAGGAAAAAGTGATTCCACTGCAATCTTTCACAATAATACACATACGGTGCAGATGCAGTGGTTAGAACTGCTGACTGCAACACTGTGGTTCTAGGTTTTTGTTCAAAACATATAGGTTAACATTTAGGGAGTTATTTATTCAAGGTTGAGTGTTTTTGAGGGTAGTTTCCAGTAAAAACTCAAATTATCCCCCCCCCAAACAATCATTGCTCTGTAAGGCTGCAGTTTTTGCAGTTTTATTACTTATCTTTCTGTTCAGGCCCTCTCATATTCATCTTCTAGTCCCTCATTTAAACCACTGCATGGTTACTAGGGTAAACTGGAACCCAAACTGGAGTTCTACTGAACAAAAAAGTAAAAAAATAAAGAACACTTGCATATGAGAATATCACTGTCATCATACTAAAAGTTTATTTCAAGGTGAACTGTTCAATGACAGATACATGTGAAGTATTTTCTCAATTATTTCCTGTATTTTCCCGTGTGAAACTTGGCCGTCTCACACTCTGTCCTGTACAGTATAAGAAAACACAGTATCATTCCAGGAAATACAAAAATAATTACTCTTCAAAAGAAGGAATGCAGAAAGGGTAAATGTGATACTTTCTGTGAAACCGTGCATGGGAAGTTGCTGTTAATGCAAATGTGAGCTAGAACTCTAGCACTGGGTAGACCATGGCAGGTTTGTAGGAAATTGTTTATTAGCAATGCCCAGAAAGTTGCTCACATCTTACATAATTGTGTAACTAGGGGGCACTGTTTAAGTAGAGAATATAAAATCATGAAAATATTTTGCCGTATACATAACACAATAACAGGTGGAAAGAATCCATCCTTGAAATGTATGGGTTATAAGAGGAGTTCTTATACTTCACTTTTTAAGGTGTACTAAAATATCTTACTTTATCTCAAAATAAAGAAACATATTCAAACTTGCTATGTGATCATTGCATGCTCTGCATTCTTATTGTAAATCAAGACATGTAGATATTGCATTTTCTTTGTTGAATACTCAATAAATATTATAATTGAAGAGAAAAAAATACATGTGTGTTCTCTCTATAGATGGAAAGAAAAAAGTAAAATCTAGATACAAACTTAATAAACAATGTAAAGAATCGTAAAGTGGGCCAAGTGAATGTGCAAATATTATTAAAACAGCTTCTTGATGTCAGCCCTATAGGTATTGTAAAAAAAACCCACAAGATTTGAACAATTGAAACAGATATGAGGTAGTATCACTTTATATAATTTACAATCTAGTGCCACCATGTGCTGAAAGAGTAACACTGCTCCGGATTTTGTAAACTATAAAATGTTCATTGTCCAAAATAAACACAATGCTTGTGCTGTAAGGAATGGAGGGGGGACACTGACCAAAAGAATTTGGTAGAGCCTGAATACCAACTTTACAGGTTGCTCTACTGAAAGTGTCTCTTCCACTGCAAGTGTGGTTAAGGCAGGTGCGCAGCGTGTACCGAATTGTGCCCTGAATATGTGACGGACTTGAAAATATTTAAAAATATCTAAATAGTGGGAGATTCTCAGAGGTGCATCTAAATTGAAGTTCATAATATGAGAGGAAAGTATTATTCTGGAAGAGGTCAACCATTTATTTAATTCCTTGCCTCGGCCAATAGAGGACATCCTCTAAGTTGCTGAAATGGGGAACATTGGAGTTGCCCCACAGCAGGTATTGAGAGAGATGGGGTCTTTTTCGAGGAACTATGGACACACTTGCGGATTTTCGCTGTGGTCCACGCCGCTGTTTTTAAAAAGCTGACAGCCATGTAAATACACTAGCGTTAGTGCCATTGCCTAAACTTGAAACCTATAAGCGTTTTTACGCAGCAGTTGGCTTTTTAAAAAACCATTGCGCAGACCGCGCCGAAAGTGCTCAGTAAATCCGCATATGTGTCCATAGCCTAACACTTGGTTCCAGGCTCTATGGAGTGTGGTGATGGTGGGTGGAAGGCAACCCACATCAGAGAGTTTATTTAATCCTTCTAGTGATCCCACTATGTTGGCTTGCAATGACACGTCGGGGTTGTATGGGTCAGGGTGGTACCACCAATGCAGGAAAAGTTCGTTCTTAATCTCCTTTCAGCCCTCTGTTTGGTCCTTGGAACCATACTGCACAAAGGAGGAGATATCACTGTCCTGTGATAATCGGTCATTGGGGAATGTATGTGCTGACCCCATCAGAGATGAGCCACCAGATTTATCCAGAGCCTCTTTAGCTGAGCAATCTTCATGGCTGGCTGAGAAAAAGCATTAGAGGCAGAGGAGGTCCCATTCATCCTGTTCTTCTTTAGAAGACAAACAAGCCCTTTTGGTTTAGGATTTCCCCTCTAGATTCCTCAGTAAAGTTACAGTACTGTTGATCTCTTGTTAAAGTAGCTAGAGAGTATTAAAGAGGTTGATTATTTTTGTAAAATGTAGAAACTTTTATATTGAGACAAATTGCAATGCCTTTTACTTTTTATTTCCAGTTTTTCAATTATTTCGCTTTTTATCAGCAGCTCTCCAGTTTGGGATTTCATCAGCTATCGGGTTGCTAGGGTCCAATTTCAAATAGCAACCAAGTAGTAGTTTGAAAAAGAGACAGGAATGTGAATAGAGGAAGGCCTAAATAGAAAGACAGGTAATAACAATAATAATAACATTGTAGCCAGTTGTTATTTTTGGCTGCTGGGAAAAGTGACCCCATTTGTAAGATGGAAAGAGTCAGAAAAGGAAGGCAAATAATTAAAAAACTATAAAAAAAAGGACCAATTGAAAAGTCATCAATAACATACTACTGAACCTGAAGGTGAGCCACTCCATTTAAGCAAGACAAATTGGAAAGCTCAGTGGTAGACATTTTTTCATTCCAATGAACAAGTCTGAACCTCCAAAAATATTTTATATTTTTTTCTTTTACACTGATATACCTATTTCCACAGATTAGATGGGAAGTGACATAACCCATTTCCCATGCTCCTTTATGCTCAAAGTATAATGCAACCCCTACCATGTTCCATTGTGAAGTGAAGTTTTGGACCTCAAGGTACGTCTACTTAGCTATAGTGGTTGGTGCACAGAATAAAATCACTTCATTATGGAACAATTCGAGTTAGGTGTATGATCCATTTAAGAGACTAAGGGCTGGGGGTCACATTCATGGTTTCTATCAATCTATCAATCTGAGAGTTTGTTATGTGGCCAAATGAAATCTCATTCTATTAGGGCCATTACACACCTTAGGGTGTCTCTAGTGCAAAGTCTGGCTGAAGTCTCTCTGAAGTCTGTCAAGATTTGGCATTACCAGTCCTGGTTTCCAGTCTGGCTCTCCCATTCTAAAAGCTATTATATAATACAGGTATCTGTTATCCAGAAAGCTCTGGGCCTAGGTTATCCGGATAAGGAGTCTTTCTTTCTTTCTTTCTTTCTTTCTTTCTTTCTTTCTTTCTTTCTTTCTTTCTTTCTTTCTTTCTTTATTTTAGACCTCCATACCATAAGTGGTATACTAAAAAATAATTTAAACATTAATTAAACCCAATAGACTGTTTGCCTCCAATAAGGATTCCTTATATGTCAGTTGAGATCAAGTATAGGGAATGTGTCATTGCTTCAGAGAAAAAGGAAATAGTTTGTAAAATTTATTTAATTATAATGGAGCCTATGGGAGTCATAATTCGGAGCTTTCAAGATAAAGGATCCTATACCCGTACTTTTGAGGGTCTACAATAACGAAAATATCTTTTAAAAATCTTAACAACTTTGACACCTTAACTAAAATGTATATGAATGTAAGAGAGAGATTTCTAACTTGATGGATTGGCACTTTCAGTATCCTCTGGTTGTCAGGACATGCTGGGAGTTGTAGTTAAATAAATCTAGAGTGAAAATATGCTATAACTCGCAAGGCTTTAGGCAAAATGGTCCAATGTGGGACTGTACATTTATGTACATTCTGTGCAAATACCTATGTGTTGTAGTGGTGAATAACTTGCTATAATCGAGAGGGGAGTATCTGCAGTGCAGTATTGATAAATTTAAGCAAGCATCCTATATTTTTTGTTAATAATGTATGTAGGGTTGCAGACAGGGGTGTAGTTACACAGGAATCAAACCCTGCAGTTAGGAGGGGGGCAGGAGTGTAGGGGGAGTAAGGCTATAATTACTAAGAAATTTCAATATATCTTGTAAGAATAAGCCAACTGACCAATATTCTGGATCCCTAAATTGAAATTGCTGTGGGGCCCAATAACATCTAAGTATGCCATTGGTTGCTGATTAAGTACCACTCCCTGGGATGCATTGAGTTAAACATGCCCTTATAAAGTACAATATATTACTGCATGGTAACGACTATACAAACACATAGGGGTATATTTATTGTAGAGTGAAGTTAGAGGTCGCCACAGCCTGCTAGAGTGAAATTACACCACTCTCCATTCATTTCTATGGCATTTTTAAAGGCGTAATTATCAAAGGAACTTTCACTTTTACCCATTGATAAATACTCTTTAAAAATGCCATAGAAATGAATGGAGAGAGGCGGAATCTCATTCTAGAGGACTGTGGTGATCTCTAACTTTACTCTTTGATAAATATACCCCATAGGGTTTAGGAATACATTATGCATAAGGTATATGCTGTACCTGTCTGTGCTGCTGTTGCTCTATTTATAGCTCAACCCTTTATTTTACATTTCCTGCTCCCATTCCTCAGCAAGCAGTGCAGCTCAGTCAGACCTCTCCCCTCCCCTGGCACTAACAGTGGATCCAAGAAACCTGACACTCCTCTTGTGCAAAGAGCAGCCAAGAACCAGGAAACTGCAGCTCGGCTTTGATAGTCACAGCACTCCATGGAGGAAACCAGGGCGTGATGGGGAACGTTGGTAGCAGCAAACTGTGGCCAACCTCGTAAGTAACTTGTGCGGCTGTTTCAGCTGGGGGTTCCAATGTTATAAGCGAGGGTTGGGGTGTGTACAGTATCTATCGTGTCTGATGAGGGAGATTTCTCCCAGTAGTCCTGCTGTGTGACAAGCTGTTCTCCCCTCCCTGCGAATACACCTGTTCCTTAGCTCCGTCCTTGTCTTGTGTCAGCTGCCCGCTCGCCTCGCTTTCACTCAGTAGTGTCCCTGCCAGCGAGCCTCTGCCATTTGCTGCTCGGGTCCAAAACTCGATACTAAAGAGAAACATATTCTGTGTTTAATTCTAAAGCTTTATGTTATTGGTCTCAATAAAACTTTTGTCCAAATAAGTAAAGGTTTCTGGCAGTTTTAGGGCCCCGTGTAGTACAGTGCAACGTTTCCTACATTCCTCTGACATTTATGCCCCATGGAAATCAGTTCTTTTCTCAAGCCATTACATTTACAGCTACTGCAGGTTTATGTTGTGGGAATTTATTATTTCCTCAAACATCTTTCTGTAGTAACTGTATTTGGGAGAATTATTATAACATTATTATATCATACACAAGAGTCACAGAAGAACATGTTATGGTGCCTGATCAGGAACAGTAGGAACCAGACATTACCATATAAAGAAAAGTGTTGATGTCTTAAAAATGAATGTAAAATTGCTTAGGGTGCTTTTTTAAGCAATTAATAACCTTTGCTATTTACAGTTTCAGAACTATTTAAAGGGGTGGTTCACCTTTAATTTAACTTTTATTATGTTATAGCATGGCCTGTTCTAAGCAACTTTTCAATTGTTCGTCATTATTTATACAAAAAAAGTACCACATAAAAGAAAGTGTTGCTGTCTAATAAACCTTACAAATTAATGTGAAATTGCTTAGGTTGCTTTTGTAAGCACTTAATCAAAGGTATTGTTATTGATACCTTTTATTAGTCATCGTTCTATTCAGGCCCTCTCCTATACAGTCTCTTATTTAAATCAGTGCATGGTTACTAGGGTTACTTGGACCCTAGCAACCCAACTGCTTAAATTGCAGACTGGACAGCTGTTGAATAAAAAGCTAAATAACTCCAAAACCACAAATAATAGAACATGGAAACCAACTGCAACTTCTCTCAGAATATCACACTCTACATCAGTGCTGTCCAACTGGCGACCCCCCCTCCCTTGTTTAAAGTTAATTTAAATGTGAACAACCCCTTTAAAGGGGTTGTGCACCTTTCTGTTAACTTTCAGAATGATGTAGTGAGTGATATTCTGAGACAATTTGCAATTGGTTTTCATTTTTTATTATATCTGGTTTTTGAGTTATTTAGCTTTTAATTCAGCAGCTCTCCAATTTGCGATCTCAGCAACCTGGTTGCTAGGGACCAAATTCCCCTAGCAGTCATGCATTGATTTAAAGAAGATACTGTACTATGATTAGGCGAGGGCCTGATTAGAAAGGTGAGTAAAACAAATTAGCAATAATTATACATTAGTAGTCTTACAGAGCATGTTGTTTATAGATGGGGTCATCAACCCCCATTTGAAAGCTGGAAAGAGTCAGAAGAAGAAGGAGAACAACTCAAAAAATAAAAAATAAATAATGAAGACCAATTGAAAAGTTGATTGGAATTAGCCATTTCTATATCATACTAAAAGTTAACGTAAAGGTGAACCACCGTTTAAGTTTTTATTAACTGCCAATATAATGAATTTTGCAACAACAGTTTCACCTGCTAGTCACTTCTTATAACTGTACAGTCAAAGGCAGTCAAAAAAACAAAATAGTACAGTGTTTACATTTATTTTTTTAATAAGCTCTTTATTACATAATGTACACATGTAATGTCACAAGTATGGAATGTTTTATATTTCTTCTCTGGAAAACTCAGTACTTAATAAAAATTTTAAGTTACAAAAAAAAACAAAATAGTGTTCTAATTGCTGTGCTCAGGAAAGAACTTAGAAGCCTCAGATGCCCTTTACTATCTCCTTTCTGAGCAGAGCAACATCAGAACACTTCTCTGTGTTCTTTCTGAAGGTATATCTCTTTGCCTGTCTTTAACTGTACAGTTACAGGAACTGTCTGGCTTTTGTAACACAATTAATTATATTAGCAGTTAATACAAACTATAAAAATAGGGATACTGTCATGGGAAAACATGTTTTTTCAAAATGCATCAGTTAATAGTGCTGCTCCAGCAGACTTATGCACTGAAATCTGTTTTTCAAAACAGCAAACTGATTTATTTCTATTTAATTTTAAAATCTAACATGGGGCTAGACATATTGTCAGTTTCCCAGGTGCCCGCACCGTCATGTGACTTGTGCTCTAATAAACTTCAGTCACTCTTTACTCCTGTACTGCAAGTTTAAGTGATATCACTGCGACATATTCAGTTACATTGAGTAGGAGATACAACAGCCTGTCAGAAAGCAGTTCCATAGTGCAGCACTGGCTCTTTCTAAAAGCACATGACCAGGCAAAATGGCCTGAGATGGCTGCCTACATGCCAATAATACAACTAATAAAAATACACTTGGTTCAGGAATAAAATCTTATATGGTTGAGTGAATTATTTGCAGTGTAAACAGTGAAATTTAAAAATAAAAATGACACCATAAAAATCATGACAGAATCCCTTTAAATAGTTCTGAGATGGAAAAAATAATAAAGTGAACTGCAAAACTGCTTAGATAGGCACCCTGAGCAATTTTACCCTCAGTTTTTTAAAGGTATACTTATCCTTTAACCCTTTCCCCCTGCTGATTAGTTGCTATAGGTTACTTGACAAGTAGCATTTATAACATTACCTCCTAAATTCCATTCATTATGGAATTATACAATGAAAGCGTATTTGTGGCCATGTAAGTGTTGACATTATAGTATTCAATAATGCAATGACACAGGGATAATGTCATTCTTCACTTTACTACATTCCCTTAGGACTTTGTCACACAAACAATTTTCTGTGTATTATTATTTTGTATATCCTCGAAATTCATATGACTAATTTGCATTAAGTAGCTTCAGTGAGGTTAGCCACACTAAAGTTAGGTTGCGGCACAGGCTCATAGAGATTATTTTAGGCACCATTTAGACATGCAATGGTTAATCACAGGAGACATGCAGATGAATGAGTAACTGGTCCTGCTGAATTGAAACAGACTGGCTATCACATTGGGATGCAACATTCCTGTTGCTCAAGTTAATTGATTAGTATTTAAGCTGCCTCTGGTTACCAAGAAAGCTTTATTTTAGCATGCAGACAGAAGCAGAGAACTCCATAGTGCCGCAATGATATTTTCTTTTTCAGCATTGCACTAGCTGTAGTCTAATTGTCTCAGCGTCAAGGAAGCTACAAAGAAAGCATTCCCTTTCTTTCTCTGAAAATAGGGAACACTACTTTTAAACCTAAGCTACCTAGTTTCACTCTATTATACCTCCCTCTACTCCAAGTGAATAAAGTAATATATTTTTGGATCCAGTGTAGTCTGTGGACAATTTCAGGTATTCTTTTTTCCTGGGATAAGAGTGATGAGAAAGTTCAACATGCCATACGCCTTTCATAAAATATAAAAAAAAACACTGAAATCTATACTGATACATACAATTTTACTCTTAGTAAGTTACTGTCATTTTATAGAGAGCATACTGAATGGACTGTAAATACATTGTGTTGATTGATTGTTGGCACAATGTTTTATATTGTACAGCAAATGTAATTAGATTGCCCTTTGCATGTGTTTGTGCAATTAAATTATTCTTTGAGGGTACAGCAGATTGTGATTGTGACATCATTTTTTGGGGTAAGTTTCCAGGTCCCTGCTAGAAAGCAGTCCGTTGCTCTGTGTCTTGCTCTTCACACCTATCACCCAATTGTATAGAGCATTGAAAAACATATTTGAGTTTTCAGGTTAGGGACAGAGTGAGTAGGGCCTGAGGGCTGGGGAGGAAGGAACATGTCACACAAAAGTTTTTGACGGTATGAGAAGTTATGTTGTGTACTCCTTGACAGCTCCACTGTTAGTGGTATAACGTGTCTCAATAAGCTTTGATCAGCATATGAATGCATCAGAATCCTTTTGTTGGAACAAATTATTTTAGGTCAGTCAGGTGACTAGTGTCAAGGTCAAGGACCCAGTCAATGCATGCTGGGTATGATGTCATGTGGTTGATATGATAGGCCAGATAGGGCCAGTATATGCTGGTAGTGATGTCATGGGGCTAGTAGATATGTAATTGGGAGTGATGGCAAGGGTTCATTCATTTAATGTAGGGTGTTATGTTATTGTGTCAATCAGTATGCAATGAGAATTACCATATATATATGGGCATTTATTATGCCTTGAGCATGATCTTATGGGACAAAAAAAAATTATTTTTTGGGGTGAGTTTTGCTCAGAGGTGGTGTCATGAGTCTAGTATGCATTTGCTGGGAGCAGTATACTTTAACTTTTAGACAGGATGTCGACAAAAAGCATATATTTAAAGATAAAGGGCCAGATTAAATTCCGTGAGAAAATATTATTTTATGGTTAATCCCATGAAAATTTATGGACGAGAACTTTTCTCCTTTCAGTTCCAGTTTTTTCCCATAGACTGAAAAAGAGTTTTCACACAATAAACCGTAAGATGTTTTTCTGAATTCCATTGCATCTCAAATTGAATCTTGTCCATCACTTTTCTCGTGACAAACCTTATTCTCACCAAATTGAATCTGGGTCAAAGTCTGTGATCTACAAAACAGCAATGTTTCAGACCCTTGGGCCTTTACTCAAGCTTTGCTGGGAGCCCAGTTTGAGACATTATGTACTTGAAGCAAATCCAGTGAGACAGTCAGTGTTATAAGCAGTGTCAGTCGTTCAGGGAATCAAAATAAACATTTAATTATCAACAACATATTCTTCTAAATTATTTACTTGCATCAGTTAATGATTTAGCCTTTGCTATCCATATTCAGCTGCTGACTCTTGTGCTACTCCAGTTCATCAGCTCCTCACATTTTTCCCTCCATGTTTCCCTAGTTAATCAGCACCTTGCATCTATCTACCTTCTATTTTGATAATAACCTAATATTCTTTATATCTAATCTCACACTTTCCAGGGTTTGGGAAAGCCTTAAACACAGGTCTTTTCCTCAGCGTTGTCAACAATTTGTTTCCCTAAAGTACATCTCTTCACACAATGAAGTAAATTAAAGGCGACCTGTCACCTTGAGAAATAATTTTGAAATAATTTTCTATTGTGTTTGTCAATGGGGACCCTGATGTCTATGCCCATGCACTGGCTACACATACAGTAGGTAGTAACGAGGGAGGGGGAATGTGAGGAGGGCAGTGACATCTATGAAGTGCAAAATGGAAAGTGAAAGTAATTGTCTGCCCCATCTCTATGAGATTGACAGCTGAGATTTTTTAATTAGTTTATAGCAGGTATGGAGGTTTTAATAAAAAAATGGGGTTTCTTGTTTTATATGAAAAGGACTTAACAACTTTTTATGTCTGGGTGACAGGTCCATTTACGAATTTCTGCTTTGTGTATGTAAAATTTGGACCTCATCAGGAATTTGGTATTTTGCTTGATGGAAGTATTTTGTGTCTCATTTTATTTTAGATTGCCAGCTGCATTTATAGTATAGGGCAAGGTGCAATGCAAAAATTGGCCACAAGAATGGAGTGCAAAGAGTTATTCCTCACTCTGCAAGCAGCTCTGCCTTAAAGGAGCGTCATCTTCAGTATCTTCGGATTCGTTCGGTAAGGGACTGCCGACACACTGAACTTTTTCGCGCATGCACAATTGGAGAGAGTCTGGTAGTCATACCTACTGTACATGCGCTGGAAAGCTCTAAAATTGTCGAAGGGAAAAAGAGGATCTGAAGATGGCGCCCATGAGCTCCGCTGCGTTACTCTGCATGGATAGGTCGGTGTGACATTCAGGGACATTTTTTAAAATAATAGACTATACAGGGAGGAAGCAGGAAGTGGAAACAATGGAGGGTAGTGTATGAGACTTTTCTTTATGGGGGGTTAAGTTCTCCTTTAATGAGCATTAGATAACCTTTTGTTGAATGTTGAGATTCCCAGATTGGCTATAAGATTGGAATACAATGCACACATGAACATCAAACATTGTGGTATCGGAAAATGGCACATTAATAATATAAATGACTTACTAAATGACATTGAGCTCTACAGATGGTTCTACCATCTGATGGTTCTACAAATCTAGGGGCTGTTCCACAGTCAATTTCTAGTAACAAATAAAAAAATCTTACAGATCATTTTGCCTGCTAAAATGATTTGGTGCCACTAAGATAGTTGATAGTAGGTCTACAGCACAGCATTGCTTATAAAATAATGATCTACATAGGAAAACTGCTATTTACATAACATAATGTCAAAGCTCAGCATCTAACTTGTGCTTGAGAATACCGGTAATGAAATTTAAGTGTAACCAGTTTAGGCTTCATCCCAAAACTTTTGGTATGTATTTTTTGCGTCAGTTACAGAATAAATATTGTATGGTTAGAAGGAAGAAAAGAATGAAGCATTTTGCTATTGTTTTACATGCAAATATCTATAGAACATCGAATCCTGAAGGCTAATGCCACCTGGTCTACATTGCTTGAGCTATTTCTCTGTAGAGTTCAATGTCATTTAGTAAAGTCTTTCATACTGTTAACTTGTGTGTGCCCTTTCCTACAATGTTTGATGTTTATGTGAGCATTACAGCAAACATTCACTCTTATTCTTCCACCAATCTGAACTGCTTTTATGGATTTCTGGCCACATACTGTAATCACTTATAGCCAAATTGGAAATCTGAACTTTTAACAAAAAGGCAAGCAGTCAGTATTAGAATGTTCACAGGTAACGGGAGTAGCTGCTAAATCTAATATGGCAGCAATGTCTGTTAATTGGTATTAATTTGTAACCACCTGCTATAACTGCTTTTTTAGTAAACTTGCAGAATCTGAACATTTGCAGCAAAACCACAAGTGGCCAATTAGACTATTAGAATGTTCACAATTAGTAGTGATAGCTTCAAATGCAATATGAGGCATGGAGGCATTCAGCTTGGAAAATAATGGGGCCAACAATCATTGCTTCTATTTTTGGGTTGGCTGCTAGACTGAATTTTAGGTTCAGCTATGGACCTTTCTATGCCTTTAACAACATAAATGGTATAATTCACATCATTTTTGCTGTCTGTGCCAAAATTATGTATTTTATAGCTTTAACCTATTTTTTGGAAATCCCCATAGAGGCAGAGAGGTAACACTGCCCTTTTAAAAATATGGAATCAGTTTGCCTTGACAGTAACAAGATACTTCATCTCTAACCACTGTCTTTATAGAATAAATTAATCTAACCTATTTTTGAAATTATTGTTCTTTGTTATGTGTATTTTCAGTTCTATTCTTGAAGATGTAATACTAATGCACTATTAGACAGGGCCAGATCCAAATCAATGAACAAACTTAATGTTCATTTCAGTTCCACATTTCTCCATAGGGTACATAATGAGTTTTCACTTGATAATTTAGGAGAAACGTTTTTATTGAACAGAATCTGACCCATACTTATGGAACAATTCGTTATTACTAATTTGAGAGTGGCTTTGATTTTGATGGAGTTTGATTTAAAATTGATCAAATTCCATCAGAATCAACTTTTTTGATCTACTTTACCTAAGGTAGATAATTTGCTATTCTGGCTATCACCTACATCCTATGGCTAATGTAAAATATTAGTGATTAGAACCCATTGTATGCATGCATAGCGGTAGTTGCAGAATCTTGCGTCCAGGTGTTGATTCTTGAAATTCCCACTAAAAACCCCATTGATGGAGTTACCTTATTGGTAAGAAATATGGTGGTTAATCGAAAGGTGAATGTAGAGAGAAAGAGCTAGAATGTGTGAAATGAAGAAAAATAACCAGTGCACAGAGTAATGGGTGAAAGAAGATTTCAGTTTTAATAAGGTTACATGCCAGATAATGAGAGGATGCTGAGAAAGACAGTAGTTAGCACTGTGCATAAGAGATCACAGAGAAGACCAGGCAGGTATAGCTGCTAATAGCTGGAGAACAGTAGGGAACAAAAAGACTGTATGGACCTGCTTCCTCAGGCACTGACTGGTAAGATAGAATCAGTGGTATGTATTTCATAAGTTTCACTGTAACTGTAGAATTAGAATGGTAAGTTCAGTAATAGCCAACTTTCACTGACAAAAAAAATCTTAGATAACCTATCAAAAGTAGAAAATATAATCAGGTGTTAGTAAATCATGGCATGACTATTTTTTGTTTCAACATGGGTTAAACAATACTAGGAGCTGTATTCTAGCAACATGAGATAAATAAATATTGGCTGAAAATCATCGAATGAGAGTTTGCCAGCTTAATGGACACATGGCTCTCTGTCATATTGTATATGTTACTGTTATTGCAGGTAATAACACATACATTAATATGTGTAATTAGTTAGCATGGCTATTTTTCAGAGCTAAGAGTGCATATACGTAAGAGTATACTGGGTGATTTCTTCCCCCACTTCATATTTTAGTAGTCCAGACATGTGGAGCCCAAAATCCCAAAATTGCTTGCTATATGATTTCTGGCTAAAAATACACCAGATTTTGATAATTCAGGGACTCATCTAGAAAATACAACTACACTGAATATAATTGAGTTTATATCAAGAGTGAACAGTGGAAAGGTAGCACGGTCCTTAAGCTGGCCATAGACGCAAAGATCGAACATTTTTTGTCCGGCGGAGATCGGTCGTTTGGTCAATTGGACAGGTTAAAAGATTTCTGTCGGCTGCCGATAATATATTGCCAATCGTACGATTTTAAGTGGGAGACTGTCACCAGCTTTGGTCGGACATAACTTTCGTACGATTGCTGTCAGGGGCAGAACATCGGCTGATCTGTTCTTTTCTACTTTATTTGATCGGAATGGTTAGTGGCAGGTCGTGAGATGTAAAAGTCCGATCGTACGGTGATTCGTGCGATCCGATCTTTGCGTCCATGGCCAGCTTTATGCTTCTTTTCTCATACATAACTACTTAACTGTGGTGTTGTACTTAATGTATAATCTACAGTTGCAGGTAGCAATTGTCCTTGCTTTTAGGTGATCCACATAGAAGACAATGGGGTAATTCCAGGCCTGTGATCCTCCTTTAGTGTCAAGGGAGTGGTGACTGTAGAAAGTCGAATAGCAACCATGCGACTGTTAATACAAAAAGATTCTGGGGCTTGTAATGTATCAACATTGGGCAAATGGACACCTGTGCAGTATCCCATGACAACCAATCAAATTTGTCTTTGTTTTGCTGCAGCTAGCTATAGTCAATGGTTGCTATGGGTTACTGCCTAGGTGCAGATTTGCCCAGTGTTGATAAATTAGCCTTTTAGTTGTTATGCCCTGTTTTTTAGGCTGCTATGGGAATGGGACTTTTTTAGTAATTATACAATGAATTAAAGGGCAACTCTGGCTTCCAAACCAGAATTTGATAATGAGACCCACATTACACAGAGACCCCTAATATACCTATCACAGTTTCTTCAAAAAGTATGAATAAATTACATTTTCTATGCTGAAATCCAGCGGTTTAAAAGTTCTTCTCTTTCTGCATCATTTGAAATCCTGGAAGGGAACAGGGACTAAAACACAGATGTTACAAATTGGAACCACTTCTCCACAGCTTACAGACAGCATACAGGAACTACATAACTCACAATTCATTGAACTGTGATGTTCCATTCCTTATTGAAATCACATGTGCAGGGAATTGTGGGCTTTGGAGGATGCATGCAAAGGATAGCTGGCTGTTGATACAAAGTAACAGTAGTCAGCCAGTTCAGCAAAGAAGTCAGAAAGATTAGCAGAAGAGCAGGGGGCTAGGCTTAAGGAACTGTCAGAAACCATTAGAAATCTGCTGTATATTGCAAAGTTACTTGACATTATATTTACTTTTACTTTTCAAAAAGTTGTTATGTTTAAGTTCCCTTTAAAAGAGAAGGAAAGGCTTGGTGCACTTGGGGGTGCCAAACAGGGTCGGACTGGGGGGCCCGGGGCCCACCGGGACTGGTGTCTAGGGCCCCCCTCTGGCCCCCGCTACCTAGGCGAATTGCCCAGGCAGTGCATCGCGCATGTGCAAACGCATGCGCAAACGGGGCCAGGCGTGCATGCGTAAACGCCGCTCTGCACGCATGCGCAAACGGCGCTGCGATGCGCCAATTTTTAAAAAAAAAAACTGGTTGGGAGAGGGGGTCTGGCCCGGCGGGGGCCCACTAGGGTCGGGGCCCACCGGGTATTTTCCCGGTATCCCGCCGGGCCAGTCCGACACTGGTGCCAAATGTTAGGCACCCCCAAGTGATTGTATTGACTTACCTGAAACCCCAGGCCGGTGCTCCTATCAGCAGAAAACTGCACCGGCCCGGGGTTATACCAGTGAGCACCACGTAGCGATCTTCTCCCGTCATCCTCTGTCTTAGCGCGGCTACGCATGCGCACTAGAACGAGAGACAAACTTTAACTAAAAAGTCGGCTATTTCGTTCTACTGCGCATGCGTTTGCCCTGGGAGATTTGAAGAAAGAGAAGCCAGAAGAGGATTGCTCCGTGGTTTAGGCCGGTGATAGGTGGTTGGACCAAAGTTATACAAAGCTGCAACTATCATCAGTCCTTCATCATTGGAATGCTTAGTTAGAACACAAACCTGTAACATTTAAGTTAAAAACTAAAACACACTAACTGCTTTTCAGTATCTAAACAGAGAATCCAGCTATACTTGACAAAGGAAAGAATGTGTAATCACCATAACACCGATACTTCAGCCCACACAGAGATCTTCATCAGGGTGTTAATGCTATTTAAAAAAATAAAAGGGTGTTTTTCTTGATTGCTAATGCAATGTCAGACCAAACATTAGTCATTCTATATCAAATATCATTTGTTTACAGATAAAGCAAGAGGAAGTATATCAGCAGAAACAATAACATTGTATGCAGATTACATTTGTACTTCCTATTTTGTATTCTTTATTAATCACGTAGACTTCAGGAGGAAACTTCAAAAATAAAAAGGTGTTTCTTGATTGTTAATGCGCTTTGAATCAGGTCTAAAATCCACCATTCTATACTAAGTAGTATACTTACAGATTTACCAAGAGGAAGTATATTAGCCGAAACAAAACCTAATTTATTCTGTTAAATTTTCACTTCCTTTTTTGTATTCTAATACAAAATCATGTAACATATATTAATATTATATACTGTAGGAGACAACTTGTTTTTTTAATGCCTGGTTTGCAAATGTTATTAAAGTCTCATATGTTGCCATCCTTGAGTTGTATATTAGTCTTTATGGTATAATAAAGGTGACCTTGTATATGCTTGACTTTAGTGACATCTGGTGCAAATGCAGATCAGAAATGTCTATTGGAGGAATGTAATATGTTTCATTAGTGCAAAAAAATGCTTGCAAAGACCATTGTGAACGTTAGCAACCAAGATTTTCATTTGCGACTTTTTTGACTGATTTCAGATCTTAATGACTTCATTCCAAAGTTTGCAACAATTGGCTTTTGTGAACATTTGCAGTGTATGTAACAAAATTTCACAATTGCAAAGTGTTTTTAATGAAACTCCAGAGCAGGTGTTAACGTTAAAATTTTCTTAGTGATAATGAGCAATGTATTCACAAAAAGGCTATTTTAAACATTGCTTGCAATTTTAATTACAGTTCCCCTTATGTGCTTGGAGGAAGGGGGCCCAGGTATTTCTCTAACACATGTAGTGGTTGTTATTTGGGATTTTCTATTTATCTTATCTAAAAAAAGCCTAATTCATATTGAATTGATTTAAAATGTATTCAGAGTTTGTTGTTTAAAAGTGAGATCTAGAGACATGTTTTCACGTAAAAGAGACCCCACTACTACACTGTCAAAATCTATGTTATGGCCTCCATTAAACAAAGAACAGATTACAAAATTGTTCAAAATGCAAGGCCAGTCTTTAAGCTCAGGTAATTGACAGCTGCTCAGACCATGAAATGTGAATTAAAAGAAAATAAGATGGGGTGTTAATGGGGGCTCTTTAGAGTCACAGATCTTAATTTTCGGGACTTTGGTATTTTCGGCATTCTGCTGCATGCATCAGTGCAGTATTAGGGCTCTTACTCACGAGTGTTTTTACCTACGCTCCCTTGCGTTCCATTTTTCGGCGTTCAGCCGCAGGGGAGCGCAGGAATAGACTCATTTAATTTTTTCAAATGGGGCTGTACTCACACAGGCGCATGTAGGCGCTGAATGCTGGAAAAATGCAGCATGTTGTGTCTCAAGTTTCGTTTGGCGCCTACATGCGCCTGTGCGAGTACAGCCCCATTTGAAAAAATGAAATGCGTCTATTCCTGCGCTCCCCTGTGGCTGAACGCCGAAAAACGGAACACGGGGAGCCGTAAAGGGATTCTGTCATAGGAAAACATGTTTTTTTTATAAAACACATCAGTTAATAGTGCTGCTCCAGCAGGATCCTGCACTAAAATTCATTTTTTTCAAAAGAGCAAACAGATTTCTTTATATTTCATTTTGAAATCTCACATGGGGCTAGACATGTTGTTAGTTTTGCAGATGCCCTTGGTCATGGGACTTGTGCTGTGATAAACTTCAGCCACTCTTTACTGCTGCAAGTTGTTCTGCTTAAAAGTTGGAGTGAATTGCATCCTCTGATGCATTCGTTTATCTGAAATCAGCTCCATCATGAAGAGCTGTTTCTTTCTGAAAGCACAGGATCAGGTAAATGACCTGAGATGGCTGCTACACACCATTAGCAAAGCTACAAAAAATACACTTGTTGGTTCAGGAATAATATGTTATATGTTAGAGTGGATTATTTGCAGTGTAAACAGCGTAATTTAAAAATAAAGACTACATCATAAAAATCACGATAGAACCTTTAAGCTAGAAACATATAACATATTATATCATATTTACTGCCCTCTCCCATCACTGGGGTTTATTGTAGAGCAAAATGTTGCTGTTGAGCTTCAAGATCAGTAGTATAAGATTTATTGTAAATGCTTGATAGTTGCATGTATTACCCTTCTATTTGTGCTTGTTACCCACCCACTTTAGTACTAAGCTATGAACACTGAAGTGTGCATTTTCTGGCCAAAATCTACCATATGTGTTCAGTGACAGGTGGATTTTACTTCAGTGTTTACAGTTTTAGCCACTATCTGCTTTTTCTCCAAAGTCTGCCTTGCTGAATTACTGCACTAATGGAGGTTTATCTACTATTGGCAAAAGATCAGTCCTAAAAAATTAACATATTTGAAGCAAAATCCACTTGTTTACCAAAGATTTTGGAATTTGAGGAAGTTCACAAAGTAAATGAACTGTCATACAAGTTCAGGGAATTTAACAGCTTTTTTAAACTTCAGTTATTTGTGTTTTATCCATTAACCAACAACTGAATACTTACCAAATATTTTACCAGAAATATTTAAACAGTAGACATGGCATGGCCCCCCCTGTAAAAGTTTTTGGATGGCTGTGGTGCGCACTGCAACCCCTAACCACCCCTCAAACCAGCTGCCGGCAAGAGGATTTCTCTACAGTTATAGAGGAAGCAGCAAAGTCTGCTTCCTCCATAGTTATGCCACTGTGTTTAAATAAGTCAAAAAGAATGTAATATGCAGTGCTCTTTTCTAATCTGTTGAGAGTTCTTGTCTTAAGTGTTAGCCAAAGCTGCTCTTTCGTTTTCAGAGCAATCATCAAGTGTATAGCCGCTATTACTGCTCCCAAATTGTGACATACACCTCATAAATGTAGCAGAGTTTGGACTAGAAATAATAATAATCTAATAATAATCTAAGCATAATGTAGAGCTCATTTACGTACGCAAGTGCAGTGAGCTAAGTGCAATTTTGAGAACTCAATGCAGTGTTTTCCCCCCCAGAATTGAGATTGTAAAGGGGTAATGTGTTAGGCTTAATGCTCTGAATTCACCAAAATGAACCCAACTTCACATGCATTTAATCACAAATCGGACATAATTGCGTGGAAGTCTATTTGGTGACATTTCAGTTTATCGTAATGCTTACACACGATTATTTAGACACACTTGTGCTGTGCCTATTAATTCTCAGAATCCTGGAGATTTTGCCATTTCCTGACCAATAGGGGGTGATTTCCCTACATCAATAGGTGCAGCACCACTCGATTCAGAAAAGAAGGCAGGAAGGACTGAGATGTACCAAGCTTAATTATATGAGCCCTTATGTGTCTCAAATAATCAGGCCAACATTACTTGTGAGGGTCACTTGCTTGAAAGGATATCTTACTCCCCAGGTGAAGCCTGGTTGAAAAAAGTCTGATAACTAGTGATCTCTTGTTGTTACCCTGGGCACACTGGAGTTACAGTGGTATCATCCCTGCTCAGAACAATAACATTCAAGGTATAGAGACATCTGATGGTATTAAAAAAGTTGCTAAAATATAAGTGATTGTTATCCAGTCAGCACTGGTAATCTGAGAACCTTTGTTTTCGGAACAGCTTTAGTGCCAATGGGTGGCATGATTTCTAAAAGAGAATATTTTTTCTTTATGGAAGCGACCCCAACTATCCTTTTTAACTGGCTGAACAATTCTCATGGATGTGCAAGAGAGTGGCTGGTGGGAATAGTACATTTACTTTTAAATTTACTTTTACTTTTTTTTCTCTTTCAACTTTAATGTTTTTTTTTAAGAATAACAGGTATTTCCAGCTACTGCCATCAATGAAAACGCTAAGCAATGTAGATCTCTCTTACCTGCCTGAGATTGCTCTGCAAGACTTAGGGGTGGTTTATAATTGTTTTAGTGACCATAAAGGAAAGCCCGTGTGAGTAAATGAACTCTTGTGGGGTTGCGGGGAAAAAAAACCCTTTTTCCCAGAGCAGGCTTTTTAAAATAAGAAAAAGTCTGGCAACTCTTAGGAGTTCTTAAACTCACATGGGGTTTCCTTTAGGTTTGCTCAAGCCAAATAACTTGAGCAATTATAAATTGGCCCCTTAGTAGATTAAGCAGCACATTTACCACATGGGCCAATTTTGTTGCAGTGACATTTTATGTGTTGTACAACGTGAATCAAATGGACGGCTGGTTGTATTTAGAGGACTTGTATATATTGCTAATGCTTTGTATTTTATTTTATTTCTAGACTTGGGGGAAAGAAGAAAGAAAAATCTAGTGGTAATAAAATCAGTTATTTGTCTATGCAAAACATGGCATACAATGTTTGTAATAATTATGCAAAGCCCTAAAAAATTATTTCCAGGACGAACTGTATTACCTGACAGACACAATACTCTCCCAGACAGATATCATTAATGCCACTTTTCACTTTTCCATATTGTCTATATCATTAAAACCCACAATAGTATGTTTCAGAGGCACATCATATACCACAGACATATGGTAATGGAGCTTTTCAACCCTAAACATGTATCTTTGATTCTTTGATTCTGGGAACATTCCTTTGTTTTTTTTTTGTCCGGGCCAGAAGTCATGCATGGAATGATCACATTGGCACACAAGAAAGTATAGACATATGAATGATACTCAGTAGGGGCACTGCATTTGAGTAGGGTTGCCAACTACCAAAAGGAGTGGGGGATATCTCTCTCTAGAATTGGGTCTTAACCTCTGTTGGCTGTATCTCCTGCAAGATATTTCATTTGCCATCAATTATTTTGAATTAATTTTACACATATATTTTTATATACATATTTAAAATATACTGATGACTAAATGAATCATAACATTATTTTCTAGGTTCAAAGAAGAGACAATCTACTAGACCTACCCAGGTAAGTATACAAGTTCTATAAAGTAACTATTGCCTTATTACATTT